>NW_026608944.1:0-46830 GCF_029499605.1 Hyla sarda | reverse complement strand
ATATTTCCTGGAAAAGTTTCCTGAGTTGCCCATAGCAACCAATCAGATGACTTCTTTCATTTTGCAAGAGACTTGTGCAAAAATGAAAGAAGCAATCTGATGTTGCTATGGGCAACTCAGCAATTCCTGAAGTTTCTGAGTTGCCCATAGACCACAATGGGCCTACTGGTTTCAATGGGCAAAAAATCAGAGTTAATGCACTAGACACAGTTCTCTATACCATTAACCCCTTCCCGACCTATGACATACCTGTACGTCATGGGTGGCAAGGTGTTCCCGACCCATGACATACAGGTACGTCATGAACATTTTTGCCGCTACTCGCGGCATCCCGCAGCGCCCGGTAAGATGGTGGCTATCACTGATAGCCAGCCATCTTACCATGCGACCACGGGGGGGTTTCATCCCCCCCCCCCCCCCCCCAGCGATCGCTGCTATCAGCTGGTCAACTCTGACTAGCTAATAGCAGCGTTTCGCTATCAGAATATTTAGCAGCGCGGTGTGTAAGTTACCGATCACGGGGATCGGGACACACACCGCTCTGCTAAGTGTCCCTACCCATCCCCCGGCATCACTTACCCGACCATGCGGTGTCCCGAGTGGTCCCGTTGCGAGCGACGTCCTCCAGGCGGTCCCGGCGGCGCTGCGTCCCGGAGGTGAGTTTCCGGCAGCAGTGCGGCATCTTCATTGGCAGCAGTGAGATCGCCGTAAAAGCGATCTCACTGCTGCCTCTGGGAGTTTCAAAACGGCAACTCCCAGCATGCCCAGACAGCCTTTGGCTTTCTGGGCATGCTGGGAGTTGTAGTTTTGTAACATCTGGAGGTCCACAGTTTGGAGACCACTGTATAATGGTCTCCAATCTGTGCTGTTCCAGATGTTGCAAAACTACAACTCCCAGCATGCTCAGTCTGTTCAGGCATGCTGGGAGTTGTAGTTCTCTAACATCTGGAAGAGCATAGATTGGAGACCATTATACAGTGGTCTCCAAACTGTGGACCTCCAGATATTGCAAAACTACAACTCCCAGCATGCCCAGACTGCCCAAGCATGCTGGAAGTTGTAGTTCGGCAACATCTGATCCTTCAGATATTGCCGAACTACAACTTCCAGCATGCTTGGGCAGTCCTGGGCATGCTGGGAGTTGTAGTTTTGCAACAACTGGAGGCACACTAGTTGGGAAACATTGTCCGTTTGCTACCTCAGTGCCTCCAGCTGTTTCAATTGTTGCAAAACTATAACTCCCAGCATGCACTGACAGACCATGCATGCTGGGAGTTGTAGTTTTGCAACAGCTGGAGGCACACTGGTTTGGAAACGCTAAGTTTGGTTGCAAAACACTTGAAAGTTTATTACTTAACTTAGTGTTTCCAAACCAGTGTGCCTCCAGCTGTTGCAAAACTACAACTCCCAGCATGCACGGACAGCCAAAGGGCATGCTCGGAGTTTGCAACAGCTGGATGTTTGCCCCCTCCCCCAATGTGAATGTACAGGGTACACTCTCACATGGGCGGAGGTTTACAGTGAGTGCTGCAAGTTTGAGATGGCGCAAAATTTGCGCTGCAGCTCAAACTCCCAGCGGCAAACTTGCTGTGAACCTCTGCCCATGTGACTGTACCCTAAAAACACTACACTAACACTAACCTAAAATAAAAAGTAAAAAACACTACATATACAACATTATCCCTACACAGCCCCCCTCCCCCAAAAAAATGAAAAACGTCTGGTACGCTACTGTTTCCAAAACGGAGCCTCCAGCTGTTGCAAAATAATAACTCCCAGTATTGCCGGACAGCCATTGACTGTCCAGGCATGCTGGGAGTTTTGCAACAGCTGGAGGCACCCTGTTTGGGAATCATTGGCATAGAATACCCCTATGTCCACCCCTATGCAAATCCCTAATTCAGGCCTCAAATGCGCATGGCGCTCTCTCACTTTGGAGCCCTGTTGTATTTCAGGGCAACAGTTTTGGGACACATATGGGGTATTGCCGGTACTCGGGAGAAATTGCCTTACAAATTTTGGGGGGCTTTTTCTTCTTTAACCCCTTATGAAAAGGTGAAGTTGGGGTCTACACCAGCATGTTAGTGTAAAAAAATAATTTTTTTACTCTGACATGCTGGTGTTGCCCTATACTTTTCATTTTCACAAGAGGTAAAAGGGGAAAAAAGATCCTCTAAATTTGTAATGCAATTTCTCCCGAGTATGGAGATACCCCATATGTGGGCGCAAAGTGCTCTGGGGGCGCACAACAAGGCTCAGAAGGGAGAGTGCACCATGTACATTTGAGGCGATTTGCACAGGGGGTGGCTGATTGTTACAGCAGTTCTCGGAATCAGAATGATAAGTAAAAGCATTCCAGAGTTATTAATGTTTAAAGTGACAGTGGTCAGATTTTCAAAAAATGCCCAGGACCTGAAGGTGAAAATGGGCTGGGTCATGAAGGGGTTAAAGGGGTACTCCGGTGAAAACCTTTTTTTTCTTTTAAATCAACTGGGCTCCGGAAAGTTAAACAGATTTGTAAATTACTTCTATTAAAAAATCGTAATCTTTCCTGTACTTATTAGCTGCTGAATACTACAGAGGAAATTATTTTCTTTTTGGAATGCTCTCTGATGACATCACGAGCACAGTGCTCTCTGCTGACGTTATTATAATAATAATAATAATGTCTTTATTTATTGTTGTCCTTAGTGGGATTTGAACCCTCTCCAGCTCCACTATATCTTTCTTGTACACTGGTGCTCAGTACTGTACACAGTACTCTATGTGAGGACTGACTAGTGATTTGTACAGCGGTAGCATTATTTCCTTGTCGTCGGCATCTATGCCCCTATTGATGTACCCCATGATTTTATTAGCCTTGGCAGCAGCTGCCCGACACTGGTCACTACAGCTAAGTTTACTGTTACCTAAGGCTCCTAAGTCCTTTTCCATGTCAGTCGTCCTAAGTGTTCTTCCATTTAATACATAATCCCAGCTCGGATTTTTGCATTACCTTACATTTATCAGTGTTGAACCTCATCTGCCACTTCCCAGCCCAAACCTCCAACCTATCCAGATCCATTTGTAACAGTGCACTGTCCTCTATAGTGTTTACCACTTTACAGAGTTTGGTGTCATCTGCAAAGATTGCTACTTTACTATTCAACCCCTCTGCAAGGTCATTCATGAATATATTAAATAGGACAGGACCCAAGACGGACCCCTGTGGTACCCCACTAGTAACAGTCACCCAATCAGAATAAGTACCATTAATAAACACCCTCTGTTTCCTATCATTGAGCCAGTTACTTACCCACTTGCGCACATTCTCACCCAGCCCAAACCTTCTCATTTTATGCACCAACCTTTTATGTGGAACCGTATCAAATGCTTTGGAAAAATCCAGATATACGACATCCAGCGATTGCCCCTGGTCCAGTCTTGTGCTCACCTCCTCATAAAAGCTGATCAGGTTAGTTTGACAGGATCAATCCCTCATAAATCCATGCTGATACAGGGTCATACATTTATTTTTATCAAGATATTCCAAAATAGCATCTCTTAGGAAACCCTCAAACAATTTACCGAGGTTAAACTAACAGGTCTATAATTCCCGGGGTCACCTTTTGACCCCTTCTTAAATATTGGCACCACATTTGCCATGCGCCAGTCCTGGGGAACAGTCCCTGTCACTATAGAGTCCCTGAATATTAAAAATTGGGGTCTGTCTATTACATTACTTTTTTTTTATATATTTTTTATTTTAATATTAAACAATTACAAAAATACATTGTACAAATCCGATAAAACAACATCACCAATCGGAAGAAAAGCAAAAGCCATAGAAGCCAAATCCATACTTGTTTACATCCAAGAGTATGTCTAATCAAATTTGCCCATCTTACCAATAGCTCCCAGCAGTATAAACTCTATCGTACGAGGTACCTTCACAGGGATTTTACTTTCTACCTCTTTTATTACAGATTCCCAGAAAACAGATATCTTCTCACACGACCAAAAACTATGTAAATAGTCCGCCTCTTCCAAACCACATTTAACACACTGTGAAGTGATTCTCACCCCTATCCTATGTAAATGAAGCGCGGAATAGTGGGTCTTGTGTAATATCTTAAATTGTGTAATTTTATGTTCCATATTACGAGAAACCTTGCTTATATTTTGGGCCATAATGTCCCAATCTTCCTCAGACACAGTACCCACTATTCCGGACCATTTGTCTTTAATTCTGTCGATCCCCCTTACTCCAATAATCTTATTTAATTTCTTATACAAAATTGATATTCCTTTTTTTTTTTTAAAGTGCTCTATTTGAGTTAGTGCTTCTATGAAATTGTGTTTCTGTGCTACATATATCTCCTTATCTATCGTGTTATGGACTGCATGACTAACTTGCCAATAGTACAGCCAATCGTTATCACTAATATCATACCCCCTTTTTATGTGCTCAAATGAAAAGAGTTGTCCTTTATCAAATAATTGTTCCAGTCGTTTTATACCCTTACTATCCCAAAAAGTTGACTCACACTTCACCAATTCTTTAAATTTATTGTTACCCCATAGGGGTGTGAACCCAAAACTATTTCCTACATGTAATTCTCCCTTTAATCTTTCCCATACTTTCCTATATTTATACAATAACATCGTGTTATTTGACCCACTCTCCTCATAATCATCTCATTCCAACACCTCATATATGTTCACTTTCTCCTTATCTACTACAATCTTCTCCAGATATCTAAAATTTCTCCAATTCACGATTCGTACCAACTGCGCGGCCATGTAATAAACAAAGAAATTGGGCATATCCAATCCCCCCCTATCTCCAGGGGCCATAAAATATCTGTACTTCAGACGAACCCTTTTTCTTCCCCATAACAATCTACCCAGTATCACTTCTATCTTCCGGAACCAGCATTTGCCGATCCACACTGGCGAGGTAGCAAGAAAAAAAAGGATCTGTGGGAGGACCACCATTTTTATTATCGCCATCCTTTCTGACATAGAGAAGGGCATTTTAATCCATACTTCTACTCTCTTCGCTAAACTATTCAAAAGGGGCAGTATATTGTTAATCACAAACCTATCATTCGTGGCTGCTATTTTTACTCCCAGATAATGGAGACATTCATTTTTTTTTAACACGGATAGTCTTCCCACCGTCTCCCCCATATCTTCATCCAGGGGGAGCATAGTAGATTTACTCCAATTTATGTCCAACCCAGATAGAGGGGCAAATGCCTCGAACATCTTAATGATACGATGTATTTTTTTCTTGTGGGTTAGTTACAAAAAGGAGGATATCATCTACAAATAACAAGATCTTACTCTTCTCTCCATTTACTCCAAATCCCTCATAAACATCATTATCTCTTATCCAAGCCGCTAAGGGTTCAATATAAATTAAAAATAAAAAGGGTGAGAGGGGGCAGCCCTGCCTTGTTCCTCTACTTAGTTTGAATGGGTAGGAGGGGGTTCCATCTACCACCACACTCGCCTCGGGGTTAGTGTATAGTAGCTGAATATAACTCAAAAACCTCGGGCCCACCCTAACCCTTTTCAAAACTTCCCAGAGGTATTCCCACTCCACCCTGTCAAAAGCTTTAGTAGCATCCAATGACAGAATGGAGCGGGGGCCACGGGATCCACTCTGGATTGCTTCATACACCTGGTGGATATTGTCATGAACCGTTCTTCCTGACCTAAACCCTCCCTGGTCACCGCCCACCACTACCTCCACTACTTTATCCAATCTCCTTGCCAGTGCTTTCGCTATTATCTTTATATCTGTATTAAGCAAGGAGATATGAGCCCAAATCCAAGGGATCCTTATCTTTTTTCCTAATGAGTCTAATATTAGCCTCACACATAGATTTAGGGAGAACCCCCCCCCCCCCCCTCCAGGATTCATTAATGATACCCAGCAGTTTTGGAAGCAGCAGGATTGAGTATATTCTATATATCTAGAAAGGAATGCCGTCAGACCCAGGGGATGTATTCCCTTGGATTGATGCCAATGCCTCCTCCAATTCCTGGAGGGAGATTGGGTCATCCAGGGAGTCCCTGACATCCTCTGTCAAACTCGGAATATTAATTCCCCTCAAGAATTCCGCTACCTCCGCCCTATTAATATCGCTGCCCATATAGAGATTGGAGAAAAAAGAGCCATCCATTTGGGCTATTTCTTCTCTATCTGTGGTTATGCTGTCATCCTCCCTCCTCAGAGCCATAATACCACGTTCGTCGCCTTGATTTTTAAGTAATCTTGACAGTGTCTTATTTGGTTTCCCTTTCTCAAAGAAATTAAATTGCCCACTGAAGAATAGTTTATTTTGTGCCTTTTTAAGTAGATATTCTTTATATTCCTCTTGAGCTGCCTTCAGTTCTAACAGCTGTTCCCCCCACTATCCTCTTCTATCCCTGCTTCTAATGTTGCCACTTTACTATTCAGTACTGATTCTTCCTGTGAGAATTCCTTTTTTTTTTTTTATTGATTCGCCCTATATATAGACCCCTCAAGTATGCCTTCATAGTATCCCATACCACCTGAGGGTTTGCGGACTTATGATTAATCTCCCAGAATGCCTCTATTTCCTGTCTAAACCAGTCCTGGTCGCCCACTAATTCAATCCAGTGGGGGTTGAGCCGAAAGCCCAACCTTTTCCCACCCATTACCTTACCTCCAATTTCCACCACCACTGGGCAATGGTCCGATAGGGTTTTAGCTTTATACTGCACCCTGCTGGTCCAGGTCATTGCATTCTTATCACACAGGCATAAGTCAATTCGGGAAGCGGTGTTATATGAGGTACTAAAACATGAGTACTGTCTTACTCCTGGGTTTAGTTTCCGCCACCCATCAACCCAATTCATCTCTCCACAGTATCTCGCCAATGCTGTTTCGTTCCCCCCTACATTCCTACCTAATTTGTATCTGTCCATACTAGGGTCTATTACATTGTTCAAATCTCCAACTATCCATAATGCCGAATGTGTCTTACTTTCGCTATAGCTCACGAGGTCCCTCAGAACATCCACTCTAAAAGATGGAGGAATATAAACAAAAGCCAAGATGACTGCCCTATCTTCCCATATTCCATAAAGAAATACATATCGACCATACTTATCTACCTTTGCATTCTTAGTCTCGAATGGTACCCTCCTGTGAACATATACTGATACTCCCATGGAGTAGGAAGAGAGTCTGGAGTGGTATTCTTCTTTGGCCCACTTCCTTGGAAGTATCTGCTCATCTCTTGACCTATGGGTCTCAACTAAACATATGATCGCAGGAAGGCACCTCCGAATATAATCGAAGACTGCACACTTTTTAATTCTATCTGACATACCTCGTATGTTCCAGGCTAATAATTTAAGCATAGATATATTTGCCTAAGAGAAAAAAGAAAAGAGAGAAGAAGAAGAGAGAGAGAAAAAAAAAAAAAAACACTCTTTTGATCATCCCATGCCATCCCTCCCTCCTTTCCCTTATCCTTCCCCCCCCCCCCCCGCACCACCCCTCTCCCCATAATGCACCGTACTTCTACTATGCACTCCTATCCTAGTGACACCCCAGAGAACCCCCCAACCCCTCCCCCCTCCCCCCCGAGACGTAACATTATTACTCAACTAATACTTCCAACCCCTAATGCCACAGTAGTGCCTTATATTAGATGCCTTATTTATCCATCCAATCTGAGACTTCTTGTGGGGTTCCAAATATTGTTACCTTTCCCTTATGCTCAACCCGGAGTCTCGTTGGAAACAGCAGAGAGAAGGGCACCCCTGCGTTCTTTAGCCGCCTTTTTATCTCCCGAAAGGATGCCCTTTTCCTCTGGGTCTCCCAAGAGAAATCCGGATATAGAAAAATATTCTGTCCATTATACTGTAGGTCCCTCATCTCTCTTGCCCTCCTAAGGATAGTATCCCTGTCCTGGGAGGTATATAACTTAATTAGGATTGTCCTAGGGGGACCCCCCGGAGGGGGAATACGCCTTGGCACTGATGAGCTCGTTCAATCCCAAACATTGGAGTAAGATGCCCTTCCCCTATCCCCTCCTTCAACCACCTACTAAGAAACTGTATGGCAGAGTCCCCCCCCCCCTCCACCCCCTCAGGAAACCCCACCATCCCATCAGGAAACCCCACCATCCTTATATTACAACGTCTGGATCTATCCTCAAGGTCAGTGAGCTTATCTTTAACAGATGTCCTCTCCTTTTTCAAGTCATTAACCTCCTCCTCCAAAACCTTAATCCTATTTTCTGTTTTAGGGGCTTCTTCCTCCAGTCTGGAAATCCTATCTCTCATTTTAGTCATATCGTGTCTTATCAGAGATACCTCGGTAGATACCACACCTAATTGTTTATTTATCTCCTCAATTGCACAATTAGATTTTTTCACCCCTCCCAAGATCTCCTCCAACATCTGTGTTCCCACAGGGGGCACAGACTGCCCTTCCTCAGTTTCTTCCACCGCCAAGACCGAGTACCTAGAGCCTGTTTTACTAGGGGAGAGATCCTTCTGGGTTCTAGTTTTTATACCCACAGCTGGAGACTTCCATATTTTATCCAATTTACCCATAGCCCCCTTATCTTTTTGTGGCGAGCTACCCCCTGATCTTCTGGGGTTCACCTTAGGGGCCATTTCACCCACTATTTCTCTTCACTTTATATTTGTGGGGTGTATGTATCACTACGGGGATATCACGGACCAACTTAGCAACTTTATACACCATAGGCCCCTCCCACTCGAGAATTTAAATCCCGTTATTTACAGCATACAAAAGTAAGAATTCACAGTCCCATATGGCTCTGGGGAGCGCTTAAAACCTAGGGTATCACACCCTGATCCAGAAATATCCACCACCAAATATAGCATACTAATATGCAACTACGGAATCATTAGCGTATTCACGCTCCCCCTGGTAGACAGTGCAATCACCCCCCAGAGTCACTGATCTTATTGGGTCCAGGGAGGGGTCCAATTTCATGAGAGAGGAATTCTGCTAAGACCAAGTTGTTCAATTTAGTCCATGAGTCCCGGTTTCTCCAAATCGCTAGGAGGAGTGACCAGGCAGAGAGTCAGGCATCCAATATTGTCCATTCCACATGGGGCCAGTGCAAGAGGCTGCTTCTGTTCAGAATATTGCCGGGGTATTAATCAATGGTTTCACCGGCTTCTGCACTGTTAGATATTCATCACATGTAAAGTCTGATCGTTTTACTCAGCTCCACTCTCCATCCACAAGAAAGGGTCTGGGCCAGTCTATTCAAATCCCAGCAAGGAGTAGCGGAGTTCCACACATGCCCCTCAACACCTCCGCGTCTGTCTATTACATTACTTAATTCCTTTAGAACATGGGGGTGAATGCCATCTGGACCTGGTGATTTGTCTATTTAGATTTTTTGTAGGTGGCACTGTACTTCTTCCTGGGTTAGACAGGTGACCTGTACTGGGGAGCTTACCTTATCACACTGTATTTCACCTGGCATTTCATTTTCCTCAGTGAATACAGTGGAGAAGAATTTTAGTATATTTGCTTTTTCCTGATCCCCGTTTATAATTTCTTCCTCATCATTTTTTAAAGGGCCAACACTTTCATTTTTGACCTTTTTGCTATTTATATAATTAAAGAACATTTTGGTGTTAGTCATACTCTCTTTGGCAATGAGTCTTTCTGTCTCTATTTTTGCGGCTTTTATCTGTTTTTTACATATTTCACATTTTTCTCTATAGCTTTTTAATGCTTCTTCACTGCTGTCCTGTTTTAGTAACTGAAATGCTTTATTTTAGTCATTTATTGCCCCCTTAACATTTTTATTCATCCATATTGGTTTACTTTTATTTCTGACCCTTTTATTCCTATAAAGTATATACATCTTACAGTGAAAATTTAAGATATTTTTAAAAGTCTCCCATTTAGTGTCAGTATTGTTATTTTTGAGGACATTATCCCATTTTATATTGTTATGGGCTTCTCTGAGTTGATCGAACTTTGCTTTTCGAAAGTTCATTGTTTTTGTGGCCCCTCGAGAGATTCCCTTATTGAAGAACAAGTTATAATGTATTACATTATGATCACTATTTCCTCGGTGTCCATCTACTTGCACATTAATTACTCTGCCAGTTTCAGTACGTTGGTAAATATTAAGTCTAGTAGGGCGCCCCCTCTGGTCAGGCCCTGCACCATTTGGGACAGATAATGGTCTTTAGCTATAGTCAGAAATCTGTTTCCTTTAAAGTCGAAGTCTGCCCAGTTCTCCATGAACCCAAACCCCTCCTTCCTACACCAGCTTCTGAGCCACTTGTTTACCTCCCTTATCTCCCGCAGCCTCTCTGGTACGGCTCGTGGTACAGGTAATATTTCAGAAAATACTACCTTGGAGGTCCTTGCCTTAAGCTTGCAGCCTAAGTCCCTGAAATCATTTTTAAGGACACTCCATCTACCTCTTACTTTGTCATTGGTGCCAATATGTACCATGACTGCTGGGTCTTCTCCAGCCCCACCCAGCAACCTGTCAACCCGATCCGCGATGTGCCGAACTCGAGCGCCAGGAAGACAACACACTGTTCGGCTATCCCGGTCTTTGTGACAGATCACCCTGTCTGTCCCCCTAATAATTGAGTCCCCCACTACCAGTACCTGTCTGGCCTGCCCTGCTCTCCTCCCTCCCTCCTTACAGGAGCAGACACCCCCCTGGCGGTCAGAGGCAGAGTCCTGCTGCAGTACCGCTAGCTCTGAAATGACATCCCCCTCATCTGCCAACTGGGCAAACTTGTTGGGGTGTGCCAGTTCAGGACTAGCCTCCCTGACACTTTTCCCTCTACCCCGTTTTCTAACTGTAACCCAGCTAACTGCCTGACTGTCCTGCCCCTCCGTCCCACTATCCATCCCCACCTCGACCCCAGAGAGTACCTGCTCAGTGAGCAGGAGACTACTCTGCGGGTTGTCAATGCATCTCAGTGTTGCCAGTTGCTCCTCTAGATCCAGGATCTGGGCTTCTAAATGAGCAACTCGCACACATCTCGCACAACAATATGCACCCTCAAACTGTTGTTCAAGGATTGCATACATTGCGCAAGATGCACACTGGACTGCCTTTTCCAACATGGAGGTCATACTAGATTTGGGGATTGCAAAAATTAACAGAAAAGAAAAAAAAATCAAATATTTCAATTTAAACTTCCTGAATTTAAAGTCCCTTAATTTTAAGTCCCCTCACTTTTATACTCACTCACTTGTATGCTTCACACTCTTGTATACAGACAAACAATCGCTAGCTCAACATAGTGTATTTGCTTTATATTTATCACAACCACAACCACCTCTCTTCCACTGCCTGGAAGTGAAACTTTTTTTTTTTTTTTTTTCATTTACACATCCAAATTTAACGAAAAGTCGTAAAAGACCTGTGGGGTGTTAAGGCTCACTGGACCCCTTGGTACGTGGCTTGAGGGGTGTAGTTTCCAAAATGGTATGCCATGTGGGGGTTTTCTGCTCTTCTGGCACCATAGGGGCTTCCAAAATGTGACATGCCCCCCAAAAACCATTTCAGCAAAAATTCACTCTCCAAAATCCCATTGTTGCTCCTTCCCTTCTGAGCCCTCTACTGCACCAGCCGAACACTTTACATACACATATGAGGTATTTCCTTACTCTAGAGAAATTGGGTTACAAATTTTGGGGGGCTTTTTCTCCTATTACCCCTTGTAAAAATTCAAAAACTGGGTCTACAAGAACATGCGAGTGTAAAAAATGGAGATTTTGAATTTCCTCCTTCACTTTGCTGCTATTCCTGTGAAACACCTAAAGGGTTAACACACTTACCCAAATGTCATTTTGGATACTTTGAGGGGTGCAGTTTTTATAATGTGGTCATTTGTGGGGTATTTCTAATATGAAGGCCCTTCAAATCCACTTCAAAACTGAACTGGTCCCTGAAAAATTCCAATTTAGAAAATGTTGTGAAAAATTGGAAAAGTGCTGCTGAACTTTGAAGCCCTCTGATATCTTCTAAAACTTAAAACCTGTCAACTTTATGATGAAAATATAAAGTAGACATATTGTATCTGTGAATCAATATATTATTTATTTGGAATGTCTGTTTTTGTTACAAGCAGAGAGCTTCAAAGTTAGAAAAATGCTAAATTTTCAATTTTTTCATCAAATTTTGGAATTTTTCACCAAGAAATGATGCAAGCCTCGACAAAAATTTACCACTAACATGAAGTAGAATATGTCACGAAAAAACAATGTCAGAATCAGAATGAAAAGTAAAAGTATCCCAGAGTTATTAATGCTTAAAATGACAATGGTCAGATGTGCAAAAATGGCTGGGTCCTTAAGGTGAAAATGGGCTGGTTCCTTAAGGGGTTAAACCCCACTGGCATTTGACAGATCTTTGGAACAGTGGGCTGTGCAAATGAAAAATTTTCATTTTTCTTTTGGCAGACCACTGCTCAAAAAAATCTATCAGACACCTGTGAGATGTAAATGCTCACTGCACTTCTTATTAGGGGTGTAGTTTCCAAAATGGGGTCACATGTGTGTGTGTGTGTGTGTGTGTGGGGGGGGGGGGTTCACTGTTCTGGCACCATGGAGGCCTAAACGCACATGGCCTTCAATTTCAGCCAGATTCTCTCTCCAAAAGCCCAATGGTGCTCCTTCTCTTCTGAGCCCTGTAGTTCACCCGCAGAGCACTTTACATCCACATGTGGGGTATTTTCTGACTCAGAAGAGATGGGGTTCCAAATTTTGCTGGGCTTTTTTTCCTATTACCCCTTGTGAAAATGATAAAATTGGGGTAACAATAGCATTTTAGGGAAAAAAATATACATTTTTTTATTTTCACCTCCAACTTTAACAAAAATTTGTCAAACACCTGTGGGATGTTAAGGCTCACTATACCCCTTGTTACTTTACGTGAGGGGTGTAGTTTTCTAAATGGGGGTCACATATGGGTGTTTTTTATGTTTATGTCAGAACTGCTGTAACTACCAGCCACCCCTGTGCAAATCACCAATTTAGGCCTCAAATGTATATGGTACACTCTGTTTACACTAACATGCTGGTGTAGACCCAAAATTTACCTTTTCTTAAGGGGTAAAAGAAGAGAAAAAAAATTTGTAACCAAAAACTGTTGCCTTGAAATATGAGAGGGCTCCAAAGTGAAAGAGCACCATGTGCATTTGAGGCCTAAATTAGGGATTTACATCCACCACCAAATTACCCTACAGCAGTGCTTTCCAAATAGGGTGTCTCCAGCTGTTGCACTACTTCCTGTTCAGGGTGTGGTTGTGTGATCGTCAGCTCCAGGAGAACCAGAGAACCAGAGAGCAGCAGGATTTTCACCAGCCCTCCCCCCCCCCCCCCCCCAGGTTTGTGGCAGCCTTCGGGGAAGGGCTTCCATGCATGAGCCCCAACGTCCCCATCTCCCTTACCAGGCCGGCGGGAGGTGGAGGTGACATTGCAACGGCCAACTCCCAGGATGGGGTACGGAGATCCTCCAGGATCCGCAGAAATGCAGAACCAACTCCACCGTCCATATCTGGAAGCCGCAAGGCTGCAAGGAAGGCTACAAGCAAGGCTGCAGGTAAAGACCTGCATGAAGGTGAGGAGTTGAGGAGAAACATGGGGAGGCAAGGTACCTCTGAACCCCAGCAATGGGGGGCATTGGGTCCCAGGGAGTCTTTGGCCACTTTTGGGTCCCGAATCCAAGCAAAAATGGCGGAGTATGAGTGTCTTGGCAAAATGCTTCGTGGGCTAAGAGAGGACTTAAAATTTGCCCGTTACCAGGCTGATTACACCTCAAAAAATCGAAGGCCAGTGTATTCGGCTAAAGTGCGCACCCTGAAAAAAGAGGTTGAGGAGGTAGAAAGGGTGAGGATGGAGATCATGGAAGGGGCTGGTATCTTCAGAGAAAAACTCTGCAATGAAAGTCGGTTCAGAGGCCAGCAGAACCCAGAAAGAGAGGAGGAGGTCAGTCACAGCGAAAGCAGTGCAGAGGAGGATGGTGTGGAGGTGGATGGTGGAGGAGAAAGAGAGAACAGTGCTGAGGAGGACAGTGTGGAGGAAGATGGTGGTGGAGAAAGAGAGGACAGTGCTGAGGAAGGTGCTAAAGAGAAGCAAGATGGTGGTGCAGAGGAGAGTGAAATAGAGGAGGAGGACACAACCCAGAGTTCATACATAAATCCTGCTCAGGTAGCCCTGCCTGTAACGTCAGATGACAGCAGTGACGACAGCGGCAGCAGCAATGGGTTAATTGGTGGTGGATTGCTGAAGGCGATTGTGCTCCAAGAGTCACCTACCCATTTTGAGAACTTCTCATTTGGAAATGACTTAGGCCCAGATACTGAGGTGAAGGGCAAGAGGAAGAGGAGAAATAAAAGGAAAAAAGGAGAGGTCACCAGACTTGTTTATTCTTCTCTCCAGCAGTCTGGGCCATCTGAAAAGGTGGTTCAGGCTGGTGGGCCCCCCAGTCTGCCCGACCCCGCTTTTGCTGTAAAGCGGGGCCAGAATGGGGGGTACATGGTGGATAAGGTTTCTAAGATGGCTGCAGACGCCAAGGAGCCGCCTGTCCAGTCGGTAGGGAAGGGCAGGACAGGCTTAAGGTGGGCGACTCCGATGCTGCAGGACCACCCCAGGTGGGCAGGGGGCGTGTCCTAGTGCCGGAGCTTGGTGATGTTGCTGTCTGCTCGGGGGGCGGTCCCCCGAGCGATCTGGGCATAGCAGGGCACTCCTCTGTGAGGGGGGGGAGTGTCCATGCGTCTGGATTGGTAGAAAAGCCCGGGCGGTCGGGTAAGGTGGCTCCTGAAGGTTGCACTGACGCTGTGGGGAATCCCTCCACGTCGGCTGCTGTAGGAGGGGTGGGGGTGCGTCCGGAGGGACAGATCCCACCCAGTGTGAAGCAGTTCTCACTGGGAACATCATCGGCGTTGAAGGAAGTGTCATCACTGGAACTGGAAGTAACATCGCCAGAACCGAAAAAGCGGTCATCGGGGGCGGGACCAGCAGCACAAACCCCCGTGGCATACGCAAATAACCCGGCCAGCTCAGGAAAGTTTAGCCAGGATAATAGTGTGAAAGGGAAGAGTGCAAAAGAGAGTGAAAATTTTGGTGATGGTATGTTGCATGAAAATGTTAGCAGTGTGCAAGAGTGGGGCATTAGAGGTGTACTAGAGAGGGGTGCTAGCGGTGTGCAAGAGAGGGGTGCTAGCGGTGTGCAAGAGAGGGGTGCTAGCGGTGTGCAAGAGAGGGGTGCTAGCGGTGTGCAAGAGAGGGGTGCTAGCGGTGTGCGAGAGAGGGGTGCTAGCGGTGTGCAAGAAAGGGATGCTAGCGGTGTGCGAGAGAGGGGTGCTAGAGGTGTACAAGAGAGGGATGCTATCGGTGTGCAAGAGAAGAGTGCTGGAGGCAGGCAAAGGGATGTCACTGGATCAGTAAAGAGTACTGAGGAAGTAGGGGCTGGTTCGGCTGCCCCCCTGGTGGCGACTGCTAGAAGCTATGCCAGCGTCGCTGCCGGGGAATCAAGAGGGTCTCCGTCTCCATCTGGTTCTGGGGGTCACTTGCAGCGGCGCCTCCTGGAGGCTCTGCGTAAGGGTGATAGGTCAATTGAGGTAGAAGGGAGGGGTTCGGTTGACCTGTCTTTTTGGATAGAGAGGCATGGTCTGGGTGCCTTCCAAGAACAGAATGGGGAGGTGATGTGGTCCCTCCCGACTCCCGGGCAGGATAGTAACCGTAGGAATGTGGCCCGTCTGATTTGGAGGGGTAAAGATGCGTGTGTTACGCCGAGCGCTCCGGGTCCCCGCTCCTCCCCGGAGCGCTCGCTACACTCTCGTCACTGCAGCGCTCCGGTCAGATCCACTGACCCGGGGCGCTGCGATACCGCCTCCAGCCGGGATGCGATTCGCGATGCGGGTGGCGCCCGCTCGCGATGCGCACCCCGGCTCCCGTACCTGACTCGCTCTCCGTCGGTCCTGTCCCGGCGCGCGCGGCCCCGCTCCCTAGGGCGCGCGCGCGCCGGGTCTTTGCGATTTAAAGGGCCACTTCGCCGCTGATTGGCGCAGTGGTTCTAATTAGTGTGTTCACCTGTGCACTCCTTATTTATACCTCACTTCCCCTGCACTCCCTCGCCGGATCTTGTTGCCATTGTGCCAGTGAAAGCGTTTCCTTGTGTGTTCCTAGCCTGTGTTCCAGACCTCCTGCCGTTGCCCCTGACTACGATCCTTGCTGCCTGCCCCGACCTTCTGCTACGTCCGACCTTGCTTCTGTCTACTCCCTTGTACCGCGCCTATCTTCAGCAGTCAGAGAGGTTGAGCCGTTGCTAGTGGATACGACCTGGTCACTACCGCCGCAGCAAGACCATCCCGCTTTGCGGCGGGCTCTGGTGAAAACCAGTAGTGACTTAGAACCGATCCACTAGCACGGTCCACGCCAATCCCTCTCTGGCACAGAGGATCCACTACCTGCCAGCCGGCATCGTGACAGTAGATCCGGCCATGGATCCCGCTGAAGTTCCTCTGCCAGTTGTCGCCGACCTCACCACGGTGGTCGCCCAGCAGTCACAACAGATAGCGCAACAAGGCCAACAGCTGTCTCAACTGACCGTGATGCTACAGCAGCTACTACCACAGCTTCAGCAATCATCTCCTCCGCCAGCTCCTGCACCTCCTCCGCAGCGAGTGGCCGCTTCTGGTCTACGACTATCCTTGCCGGATAAATTTGATGGGGACTCTAAATTCTGCCGTGGCTTTCTTTCCCAATGTTCCCTGCACTTGGAGATGATGTCGGACCAGTTTCCTACTGAAAGGTCTAAGGTGGCTTTCGTAGTCAGCCTTCTGTCTGGAAAAGCTCTGTCATGGGCCACACCGCTCTGGGACCGCAATGACCCCGTCACTGCCTCTATACACTCCTTCTTCTCGGAAATTCGAAGTGTCTTTGAGGAACCTGCCCGAGCCTCTTCTGCTGAGACTGCCCTGTTGAACCTGGTCCAGGGTAATTCTTCCGTTGGCGAGTACGCCGTACAATTCCGTACTCTTGCTTCAGAATTATCCTGGAATAATGAGGCCCTCTGCGCGACCTTTAAAAAAGGCCTATCCAGCAACATTAAAGATGTTCTGGCCGCACGAGAAATCCCTGCTAACCTACATGAACTCATTCATCTAGCCACTCGCATTGACATGCGTTTTTCCGAAAGGCGTCAGGAGCTCCGCCAGGATATGGACTTTGTTCGCACGAGGCGTTTTTTCTCCCCGGCTCCTCTCTCCTCTGGTCCCCTGCAATCCGTTCCTGTGCCTCCCGCCGTGGAGGCTATGCAGGTCGACCGGTCTCGCCTGACACCTCAAGAGAGGACACGACGCCGCATGGAGAATCTCTGCCTGTACTGTGCCAGTACCGAACACTTCCTGAAGGATTGTCCTATCCGTCCTCCCCGCCTGGAAAGACGTACGCTGACTCCGCACAAAGGTGAGACAGTCCTTGATGTCTACTCTGCTTCTCCACGTCTTACTGTGCCTGTGCGGATATCTGCCTCTGCCTTCTCCTTCTCTACTATGGCCTTCTTGGATTCCGGATCTGCAGGAAATTTTATTTTGGCCTCTCTCGTCAACAGGTTCAACATCCCGGTGACCAGTGTCGCCAGACCCCTCTACATCAATTGTGTAAACAATGAAAGATTGGACTGTACCATACGTTTCCGCACGGAGCCCCTTCTAATGTGCATCGGACCTCATCACGAGAAGATTGAATTTTTGGTCCTCCCCAATTGCACTTCCGAAATTCTCCTTGGACTACCCTGGCTTCAACTCCATTCCCCAACCCTGGATTGGTCCACTGGGGAGATCAAGAGTTGGGGGCCCTCTTGTTTCAAGGACTGCCTAAAACCGGTTCCCAGTACCCCTTGCCGTGACTCTGTGGTTCCCCCTGTAACCGGTCTCCCTAAGGCCTATATGGACTTTGCGGATGTTTTTTGCAAAAAACAAGCTGAGACTCTACCTCCTCACAGGCCTTATGATTGTCCTATTGACCTCCTCCCGGGCACTACTCCACCCCGGGGCAGAATTTATCCTCTGTCCGCCCCAGAGACTCTTGCTATGTCTGAGTACATCCAGGAAAATTTAAAAAAGGGCTTTATCCGTAAATCCTCCTCTCCTGCCGGAGCCGGATTTTTCTTTGTGTCCAAAAAAGATGGCTCTCTACGTCCTTGCATTGACTACCGCGGTCTTAATAAAATCACGGTAAAGAACCGCTACCCCCTACCCCTCATCTCTGAACTCTTTGATCGCCTCCAAGGTGCCCACATCTTTACCAAACTGGACTTAAGAGGTGCTTATAATCTCATCCGCATCAGAGAGGGGGATGAATGGAAAACGGCATTTAACACTAGAGATGGACACTTTGAGTATCTGGTCATGCCCTTTGGCCTGTGCAACGCCCCTGCCGTCTTCCAAGACTTTGTTAATGAAATTTTTCGTGATCTCTTATACTCCTGTGTTGTTGTATATCTGGACGATATCCTGATTTTTTCTGCCAATCTAGAAGAACACCGCCAGCATGTCCGTATGGTTCTTCAGAGACTTCGTGACAATCAACTTTATGCCAAGATAGAGAAATGTCTGTTTGAATGCCAATCTCTTCCTTTCCTAGGATACTTGGTCTCTGGCCAGGGACTACAAATGGATCCAGACAAACTCTCTGCCGTCTTAGATTGGCCACGCCCCTCCGGACTCCGTGCTATCCAACGTTTTTTGGGGTTCGCCAATTATTATAGGCAATTTATTCCACATTTTTCTACCGGTGTGGCTCCTATCGTGGCTTTAACCAAAAAAAATGCCAATCCCAAGTCTTGGCCTCCTCAAGCGGAAGACGCCTTTAAACGGCTCAAGTCTGCCTTTTCTTCGGCTCCCGTGCTCTCCAGACCTGACCCATCTAAACCCTTCCTATTGGAGGTTGATGCCTCCTCTGTAGGAGCTGGAGCGGTCCTTCTACAAAAAATTCTTCCGGGCATGCTGTTACTTGTGGTTTTTTTCTAGGACCTTCTCTCCGGCGGAGAGGAACTACTCCATCGGGGATCGAGAGCTTCTAGCCATTAAATTAGCACTTGAGGAATGGAGGCATCTGCTGGAGGGATCAAGATTTCCAGTTATTATTTACACCGATCACAAGAACCTCTCCTATCTCCAGTCTGCCCAACGGCTGAATCCTCGCCAGGCCAGGTGGTCTCTGTTCTTTGCCCGATTTAATTTTGAAATTCACTTTCGGCCTGCCGATAAGAACATTAGGGCCGATGCTCTCTCTCGTTCCTCGGATGCTTCGGAAGTTGAACTCTCTCCGCAACACATCATTCCTCCTGACTGCCTGATTTCCACTTCTCCAGCCTCCATCAGGCAAACTCCTCCAGGAAAGACCTTCGTCTCTCCACGCCAACGCCTCGGAATCCTCAAATGGGGTCACTCCTCCCATCTCGCAGGTCATGCAGGCATCAAGAAATCTGTGCAACTCATCTCTCGCTTCTATTGGTGGCCGACTCTGGAGACGGATGTCGTGGACTTTGTGCGAGCCTGCACTGTCTGTGCCCGGGATAAGACTCCTCGCCAGAAGCCCGCTGGTTTTCTTCATCCTCTGCCTGTCCCCGAACAGCCTTGGTCTCTGATTGGTATGGATTTTATTACAGACTTACCCCCATCCCGTGGCAACACTGTTGTTTGGGTGGTCGTTGATCGATTCTCCAAAATGGCACATTTCATCCCTCTTCCTGGTCTTCCTTCAGCGCCTCAGTTGGCTAAACAATTTTTTGTACACATTTTTCGTCTTCACGGGTTGCCCACGCAGATCGTCTCGGATAGAGGCGCCCAATTCGTGTCAAAATTCTGGAGGGCTCTCTGTAAACAACTCAAGATTAAATTAAACTTTTCTTCTGCATATCATCCTCAATCCAATGGACAAGTAGAAAGAATTAACCAGGTCTTGGGTGATTATTTACGACATTTTGTTTCCTCCCGCCAGGATGATTGGGCAGATCTTCTACCATGGGCCGAATTCTCGTATAACTTCAGAGTCTCTGAATCTTCCTCCAAATCCCCATTTTTCGTGGTGTACGGCCGTCACCCTCTTCCTCCCCTCCCTACCCCCTTGCCCTCTGGTCTGCCCGCTGTGGATGAAATTTCTCGTGATCTTTCCACCATATGGAGAGAGACCCAAAATTCTCTCTTACAGGCTTCATCACGCATGAAGAAGTTTGCTGATAAGAAAAGAAGAGCTCCTCCCATTTTTTCTCCTGGAGACAAGGTATGGCTCTCCGCTAAATATGTCCGCTTCCGTGTCCCTAGCTACAAGTTGGGACCACGCTATCTTGGTCCTTTCAAAATTTTGTGCCAGATTAATCCTGTCTCTTACAAACTTCTTCTTCCTCCTTCTCTTCGTATCCCTAATGCCTTTCACGTTTCTCTTCTTAAACCACTTATCATCAACCGTTTCTCTCCCAAACTTGTTTCCCCCACTCCTGTTTCCGGCTCCTCGGACATCTTCTCCGTCAAAGAGATTCTGGCATCCAAGAAGGTCAGAGGGAAAACTTTTTTTTTAGTTGATTGGGAGGGTTGTGGTCCAGAAGAGAGATCCTGGGAACCTGAGGACAATATTCTAGACAAAAGTCTGGTCCTCAGGTTCTCAGGCTCTAAGAAGAGGGGGAGACCCAAGGGGATGGGTACTGTTACGCCGAGCGCTCCAGGTCCCCGCTCCTCCCCGGAGCGCTCGCTACACTCTCGTCACTGCAGCGCTCCGGTCAGATCCACTGACCCGGGGCGCTGCGATACCGCCTCCAGCCGGGATGCGATTCGCGATGCGGGTGGCGCCCGCTCGCGATGCGCACCCCGGCTCCCGTACCTGACTCGCTCTCCGTCGGTCCTGTCCCGGCGCGCGCGGCCCCGCTCCCTAGGGCGCGCGCGCGCCGGGTCTTTGCGATTTAAAGGGCCACTTCGCCGCTGATTGGCGCAGTGGTTCTAATTAGTGTGTTCACCTGTGCACTCCTTATTTATACCTCACTTCCCCTGCACTCCCTCGCCGGATCTTGTTGCCATTGTGCCAGTGAAAGCGTTTCCTTGTGTGTTCCTAGCCTGTGTTCCAGACCTCCTGCCGTTGCCCCTGACTACGATCCTTGCTGCCTGCCCCGACCTTCTGCTACGTCCGACCTTGCTTCTGTCTACTCCCTTGTACCGCGCCTATCTTCAGCAGTCAGAGAGGTTGAGCCGTTGCTAGTGGATACGACCTGGTCACTACCGCCGCAGCAAGACCATCCCGCTTTGCGGCGGGCTCTGGTGAAAACCAGTAGTGACTTAGAACCGATCCACTAGCACGGTCCACGCCAATCCCTCTCTGGCACAGAGGATCCACTACCTGCCAGCCGGCATCGTGACAGCGTGCCCGCCCCGGGCAAGGGTGGTTGAGCTCCTCCTTCAGATGGAGTTCAGGGCGAGTGACATCTTTGCCCTGATTCACCCCTATGGTTCTTCTGAGTTCGACATCAGCTTTGTTCGGCCAGAGGGTCTTGAACTTTTCTGGTCGAATTACGAGATGGTGAAGAACGAGCCCGGCTGGCGGGATTTCGCTGTAAAAGCGATATCCCGGCAGAACCAAACCAAGAGAGTGACCGTTTTGACCCGTAACGAGTCGCTGTCTTGCTACGACATCATGACCTGGCTCGGTCGTTATGGGGATGTGACGGACATGCCCAAGAAAAATCTTGATGAGCACGGGATCTGGTCTGGGGCCTGGACGTTTTCCGTCAAACTTAGGCGTTCAGGGAGCACAGTTGCCCACATCCCATCGGCAGCCTTACTCGGACGTGACAGAATCCAAGTCTTCTACCAGGGGCAGCCTAAAGTCTGCCACAGGTGTGGTAGTCCTACCCATTTTAGCGCAGCCTGCACTGTGCAAGTTTGCGCTTTTTGTGGTGGGGCTGGTCATTTGGCTGCATCCTGTGGGCAGATCCGGTGTCATCTGTGTGTTGTCCTAGGACACCCTTTCAAGCGTTGCCCCAGCGCCTTTTCCCGTTTGGTGGCCGCTCCAGCTGGGGAGAGCTTTAGGGTTGCCCCGGCTGGGGAGGGTACGGGCATGGGTGAAGGAGCAAAAGGGTTAATGAAGAGCAAGAAGGGGCCTGCCAAACTAAGGCGAGAGGAAAACCGCAGAAGGAGCAGGGAGCTGGAGAGTTCTCAGGTGGCGGGGGTAGCTCCTGGCCCTGCTCCTGTCACTAGCCCAGATGTTGCTGAGACCCTGGGGGATGGTGTGTTGGATGAGGAGATTAGGAGGATTCGCGAAGAGGAAGGCAAAGAGGCTGATCTTTTCTGATTCCTCCCACTATAAAAGTGTGGATGAGGAGGGGAGGGAAAGGCCGAAAAAAGACAAGGGCAAAAAAGTTGTAAAGGGGAAGTCTCAGTCCTCTATTTCAGGTGCTAAAGGCCAGGTCCTAAAAGGAAGCTTACCTGCCCCCCTTCTGATTGACCTATCGAACAGGTACCTTGTCCTTGATACCATCTCCTCCCCCTCATTGGAGGGGGGTGGCGAGGATGGGGTGCCTGAGGGATTGGAGCCTCCAGGGGGAACTGGGTCCTGTCCTGTTGAGGCATCTTCCTCGGAGGGCAGGGCTAACTCAGGGCCAGATGGAGATGGGAGCCAGATGGATCAGTCTGAGTCAAAAAAGAGATCTAAAGAAAGTAAGAATGCTCCTTCTTCTTCAGGGGATGAGGCGGTGAAGAAGAAGGGCAAGAAAAAATAATGGGTAAGGCCGTCTAACTCAATTACCCAGGATGGCAGCACTCACCCCATTGACGCTGGCATCTATTAATTGTGCCAGTATAAAGTCTGATACGGCTAGATTCGCAGCCTTTGATTTTCTCGGCCGTGTTGAAGCCGACATTTTCTTTTTACAGGAGACCAGGTTGTCAGATCTAGCCTCTCTGGTGAAAGCCAGAAGAGAGTGGAGGCGCGGCCCCTCCCACTGGTCTCTTGTGGCTGAGCCGTATAGTGGGGTGGCGGTCCTTTTTACCGCTCCGGTCAAATGCAGACGGGTCATTGAGTTAGAAATGGGGAGGTGCCTGATCTTAGATGTCTTCATGAAGGGACAAGAGCTCCGGCTCATTAACATCTACACCCCACAAACAAAGTGGGGCCGTAAGGATCTCTTTATGAGGATTAAACCCTTTCTTTTTACTAGCCGGCAAGTGATCTTTGGAGGGGACTTCAATAATGTCACGAGGTCCCAAGATAGGAGAGGTTCCAATGATCGGCTGGCTTATGACTGTGTGGCCCTTAGTAATATAGTCAGGGAAGCTCGCCTAGAGGATGCCCACATCCGGAGCCCCTCAGGCCACGCGGGTTTCACCTTTCATCGAGGTAGCAGCAGGTCTAGGATAGACAGGTTTTATTTAAAGGAGGAAGCCGTCTCTTCCGCAGTGTCCGTGGTTGAGGTGGAGTTCTCCGACCACTGTATGATTTTGTTTTCCCTGAATGTTTCAGAGACCCCCCGGATGGGAAAAGGTTATTGGAAGCTGAATTTGTCCCTCCTGGAGGAAACAGAGATAAGACAGTCCTTTGAGGATTTTCTTCAAAGTCAGGTACCTTTACTGGACTTTTGTAGTAGTAAGTCTGAGTGGTGGGAGATATTCAAGAAGCAGGTTGCGGGGTTCTTCCGCCAGCTCTCGAGCCTCAGGTCCCTAAACAGGTATCGCCTGTATCAGGGACTGAGGAGGAAACTCGAGCTTCTCGTCTCGACTGGAGGTAGCCGAGAGGATATCTCCAGAGTGAAGTCCTTGCTGATGAGGTGTCAGTACGATAGGCAAGCATCTTTGGTTTTTGAGAGGGATTACGGGAAGTACCGCTCGCCCGACCCTTACAGGAACTGCAAGATGTCAGTGAGTAGTAAAGTAGTCTCAGGACTGATTGATAGTACGGGATCTCTGAATCGGTCCAGATCAGGGATCCTGGAGGTCGTCAGATCCTTCTACTCGCACCTACAGACAGGAAGCTTCTGGCCAAGATACTGTTTAATCGGCTGGTGAAGTTTGCACCCCGGCTCCTTTCGGGGGCTCAGCACTGCTCTGTTCCAGGCCGAAGCACCTTAAGTGCTGTCCTCAGTGTCAGGGAGGCAGTGGAGCGGAGTAGTGCGGGTCTCTGGAAGGGGTACTTACTTTTCCTTGGATCAGGCCAAAGCATTTGATCGAGTGAACCATGACTACCTCTGGTCCGTCCTCCTGAGATATGGCTTACCGTGTACTTTTGTTAATTGGCTTAAGATCTTGTATGCAGGGGCAGAGAGTTTCCCGCTGGTGAACGGGTGGTCTGGCCGCTCTTTGAGGTGGGGTCTGGAGTCCGTCAGGGTTGTCCTTTGAGCCCGCTCTTATATGTATTTGCGATCGATCCCTTCCTTAGGAGGGTGAGTTGCGGACCATTGGCGGGAGTCAGGATGATTCTGGCGGAGCCGGGTGTCGCCCAGAGAGTGGTGGCGTACGCTGATGATGTCACCATTTTCCTCTCCTCGAGAGAGGAGGCCGATGTGGTGATGTCGGAAGTGGACCGCTACTCGGAGGCATCCGGGTCTAAGATCAACCAGGATAAGTGTGAGAGTCTCTGGCTGGGAGGGGGAGACCCCACGTTTGATCTCCCGGACACCCTTCCAGGGCCCCAAGACTCAGCAAAAGTTTTGGGCATCACATTCGGCCAGGATGATTATCCCACCAAAAACTGGGATGGTAAGCTCCAGGATGCCACTCAGAGGGTGGACCAGTGGAAGGGTTGGTCTATGACCCTCAGGGAAAGGGTACACCTGATCAAATCGTACCTGCTCCCCTTGTTTATCTATCTGGGCAGCGTATGTATTTTACCAGAGGCTTACTACACTAGGGTCTACAGCCTGTTTTTCCAACTGTTATGGGGGAACAGGTTGAACCTAGTCAAGAGGGAGGTTACGTACCGCACGAGGAGACTAGGGGGTTTATCTATGGTAAACCCTGTGGTGTTCTTAACGAACACCTTCTTGAAAGCCAACATTGCAAACCTCTGGTCAGAGAGGGCTCCTCCGTGGGTACTCTCCTGCAGGGAATGGTTTTGGCCTTTCTTCCAGGAATGGGAGACAGGAGGGCAAGTGAAGGACCTCCGTACACCACATGGATATCTTCCGGCTTACGCTACCCCGACTCTGAAGGCGATACGTCGGTGGGGTCTGGGAGTGTGGGAGATCAGGACCCAGTCAAGGCAGTTCCTTGACAAACGGGTTCTGTTGACCCACTTCCAGAAGCCTCTGGCGCTCAGGGACTGCCCAGGTCGGGATCTGACGGTGGGATTGCATCTTTTAAATATGAAAAGGATCCCCCAGAAGTTTTGGGACTTGGCCTGGCGCTGCTTTCAGGGGAAGCTATATGTGAGGGACAACCTGAAGTACAGGAACTCTGATGACCGGGGATGTCCCCGAGAAGAGTACGGGGACACGCTGGAAAGCATGGACCACTTCCTGCTTCATTGTCCCTTTAATATAGGGGTTTACAACAGGGTGGGTGCTTCCATCGGCTGGAGTCAACTTGCCGGCCTTTCCTATCCGGAGTGGGCTTATGGGGCATTCAGGAACCTGGGTGGCCGTGATCGGGGCACTTTATTCTTAGTTAGCTTAGTGGTTAGGTACTACACGTGGAATGCACGGTGCTTAGTATCGACCCAACAGAAAGTCCTCTCCGAGGTGGAGGTATGTAGGAACATCACTGGTGACCTCGGGAAGATCAGGTCTTTGGAGTATGGCAGTCTTGGTACCAGTAGGGCTTCTCTCCTGTGGAGAGGGTTTTCTTTTGATGTACCTTAATTTTGGTTAGGGACAGTATATAGATGTTAGGGTGAGTATAGGGTCAGTTTTATGAAGGGATAGCGATAGGGTTAGAAGTAAGGTTCATAGGGTAAGCATTTTGAAACTTAGTTTTATCAGGATTGCCATCCTTCTTCCTGGTGGTGGGCTATGCATGTCACTCTAGCTTTTTGTTTTGTTTTCTGTAATTTGAATGTAAAGGGCTTGCAGGCAACCAATCTTGGGCCTGGTGGGGGTTTGAAGTACTGTATTACTTTGTTTTTCATATTATTTCTGTGGTTGTAGTGAATTAGTACATTGTTGAGTTAGTTAATAATAATGGGGGGGGGGGATTAATTTTAAGTTGGGTGGGGGTTGTTGGGGGGAGGGGGTGATGCTTTGGGTCTGACTTGGGTCAGTTTATGGACAATGACTGTTTCAGTAAAAAAAAAATAATAATAAATAAAAAAAACACTGATACACGAACTCTGACCATGTCCAGTGGGAGTGGTGTGGGTGATGGGAGAGTTCATAGTGTAGGTTATTTTTCTTTAGGTTTTATTCTTGTTTACATGTATTTCATAAGTATAAATAGTTTTATGTATTTTTGTATAGTGTTATACCTCATTGTTGGGTAAAGGAAGTCGGACCAGCTTTTAGTTGATATTATTGTGTTTATTTTTTCCCCCTTATGGTAATGTATCCATGTATGTGTGTGTTACTATAGTTTAAAGAGAAGGGAAAGGAGAAAGGGGAAAAAATAAATAAATAAATGAAATTTCCAAGTTGGAATTATTTTTAGTTATGGCAATAAGCCCTCTTTTTATTATAAATTTTTTTATTTTTTTTTACTTTATTTTATTTTTTTATTTTTTTCGTTGTTATGATCTAATATGTATTGTGAGTATTGGTTGTTGTCTGTGTGTAAAATTAATGGTATTTCCAAGATGGAATTATTTTATTTATTTCCTTATTATTTTTATGGCAGTTAGCCCTATTTATTTTTGTTTAATGCATTTTGTGTATGGTATGTGGGGATAAGTTTCCTATTCGGATGTTTTCAGTTAAAACTTAATTAAGGAAAGCTATATTTATGTTTTGTTGGTAATTAATGTGTGTGTGTATGTGTGTGTGTTTGGAAGGATAATAGGTAAGAATTAGTAGTATCAGGCATTATTTGGTAGTTGAGTTAAGCTGGGCTGGTTGGTTAGGTAGGTCCTTTTATTCTGTAACAAAGAGTTTATATTTGTTACTTTTTCATCCTTATGTTTCAGCTGATTAAGCATTGTATTTGTGTTTTGTAAAAGTTTTATATTTTTCTAATAAAAAGAGTTCCAGCTGTAGCAAAACTCCCAGCATGCCAGGACAGTCAATGGCTATGCCGATGTGCTGGCCTCTGTATTCTCTGTGCAGTGATGACAACAGGGTGCCGCAACCGAGATCACGGGGGTCCTTTGGAGAGGGGATAAGATGTCTTGGTGCGTAGTACCCCTTTAAGAGGGAAAAACATGATATATATTTAACCCCAAACCAAATGTACCTTATTTTTATTTTCTACCTAATGTACATAAAGACCGAAAAAAAAAACACCTGGTCGTCCGATAGTTGCCAGATGTTTATCTGAATATATAGACCATCAGTTACAGAAATGTGCGGTGTCTTTACCAGCATACCTCAGAGATAAATGGGCGTTTATTAACCCTATTGAAAGATATCATACGGGAAGAGGACTATATGTGGGCAACGCTAGATATTGCTTCATTATATAGTAACATCCCACATGACAGAGGAGTGGAAGCTGTGTGATCTTTTTTAGTGGAAGATCCCTTGATGCCCATACATCAGAGGAACTTCATTTTGGAGGCCATTAAAGGAGTAGTGCAGTGTTGAAAAACATCCCCTATCCCAAGGATAGGGGATACATTTCAGATTGTGGGGTGTCCGACTGCTGGGGGGCCCCGTGATCTCCTGTACGGGGCCCTGGCTCGCTGGCCAGATAGCGCGTGTTGACTAGTGTTGAGCAGCATAGGCCATATTCGAATTCGCGATATTTCGCGTATATATGGACAAATATTCGTCATATATTCGCTAAATTCGCATATTCGTAATATTCGCGTAATATTTTTGCATATGCGAAAATTTGCATAAATGAAAATGTGCATAAGCAAATTTTCCCATATGCGAAAATTCATACGCCAGTCTCACACAGTAGTATTAGAGCCTTCTTTACACCACACAAGCTGGAAGCAGAGAGGGATGATCACTGTGATGTGTATTGTGAAAAAAAAAAAAACAATATTCGTAATTTCGAATATATAGTGCTATATTGGCGAATATTCGCGAATTCGCGCATTGCGAATATTTGCGAGCAACACTAGTGTTGACCACCAGACGAAGGGGCAGCCGACACGCCCCCTCAAAAAAAGCGCTATGGCAGAGCCAGAGATATCCAAAGGCAGCGCTGCATCAGTCCCCCCAAAAAATGTGAGTTCCTGGATTTAAATATCTATATTCAGGATGGCTGTTCGCATACTGCCAACTATTTTAAGGAGGTGGATGCAAACAGATACCTCGACTTTAACAGTTGCCATCTTAAATAATGGAAGAAGAACATTCCATTAGGTCAAATGAAAAGAATCCGAAGGAATTGTTCTTCCACACAAAAATACCTACAACAACTAGAGAACCTGGAGGATCGTTTTAAACAAAAAGGGTATCCCAAACCCCTTATACAAGGAGCACGCCAGAGAGTGGACGAATTAGAACAAAGTGCTTGCTTGAAAAATAATAAACAGGGTAATGCAGAGGGGGGTTATAATGATGAATTTGATTCTGTTTTTCTAACTAGGTATTACACTTCACACACCAATATTTTTTTATTATTTTTTTTATTTTTTTTTGTATAGGTAATATCACCAGCTCATATTATTGTGTCATGATTACTGGCACCATATGTAGTCCCCCAGTTATTCTTCTTTAGATGTTTTCCGTGTCCTGTGCAGTATCTCTCCCAGAAGTCCACTTGATGGCCCCCGTGGTGGTCTACACCCCGAAGTCATCAATTTTTACTCTAAGAGAGAGTGTGCAGCTGTTTCTGGAGACGGTCAACAATAACCTCTGCATGGTGGAATAATAGGTCACGATGTTTATCAGGATCAGTAGAAGCATCACCCACTCGATGATTATGATGGGGATTTCACGGATCTCGTCCCAGTCTTCATCATTATGGAATAATTCCTTTAATGTTTCATATCCAAAATAGAAAACTACACAGACAAAAGTCAGGCCACAGCAGGTGCATCTACTATGGTGGATGACTTTTTTTGCTCCTGGTAATTTATACATCTGGATGGACTGCCCAAGGTAGTATAAGGCTTCACATGTAATGGAAATTATCGTGCTGACAAAGTGTATCCTGGGATATTCTTCGGGGGACAATACATGCATAACAGCTGTGGAAAAACAGGAGGCCCACACAATGGCCAGCAGGATCCTCTGGATCAGGACCTGATGACCCCTGAACTCTTCAGTATGCATAACCATATACTTATAAATAAGAAAGGTTAGTACCAAAGTGCCAATGGACATCCCTATGAATCCAATTCTGAATAATATGCTTTCGGGAAAGACATTTCCCACGTCACTGTGAAGGAAAAGAAACCAATGTTATTATGGATATTTCCTCACTCCCAACCCATGAAATAAGAATCATGTGCTTGTTTATCTTACCTGATGCTCATCAGTGGCGAGGCTGCATGGCCGAGGACGACCGTCATGATGTAGCTGGTGGCAAGCCAGGCCGCACACCAAAACGCCAACAGGAGGGGGACGAACCCCAGTCCTTTTAGCTCCATTTCAGACAAGTAGAAGAAGAAGACGCTAATCTCACTATTCTCACTAATCGCACTGGAACTGACTGAAGGCTCGGGCGGCTGTCAGTGGGATGTCAGGCCTCCAGCTGTCTATGACATCACATGTGACATGTCAGAATGACTGCTTGTTTCTTTGAGCTGCCATGATTTAGTATCTGCTATAGACAGAACCTGATGTTTTTACTATGGACCTTACAGACCTCAGAACCCAAGTAATTAGTGCAGGGGCTCCATTTTGATCATCTCATATTTCACATTATTTGAGTTCCAGGGCTCAGATACATTTGCACCCTCTATAGCAGTGGTCTTCAAGCTGTGAACCCCCAACCGCTGCAGAACCACAACTCCCAGCATGCCGAGACAGCAACTTCGCATAAGGAAATAGTCTAATTAAACTTTTCTTATATATAGAATCCCTGAAATCTCCAATCTCTCCTTTTATTGGTTTATGATCTGTGTTACTTATTTGTTAAAAACAATGTTTCTGATTGTCTTCCCCCCACACACTTATGGGCTATCTCTTCAAACGACTTTATTTGACCTAAAGCGTATAATTGATTTACATAAATAAGCCCCTTTTCATCCAAAAGAGTGAATCTTTAATTTTAAGGAATTCTTTAAGTGCTTTATTCGACCATAATGAAGTAAAGTCAAATCTCCATGTGATTTTAAACATTTTTTAAGTTCCTCCCATACTTAATTATCTAGATATGCATGGGTGTAGTGAGTATCCCAGCTTCCAAAATCTCAAAAATATCCTTATAACGACCCATTAGGGTATGTTCACACTACAGTGTGTGAATGGAATCTCCGCTCGCTGAATTCAGTGAGCGAAGATTCAGACTGGCAGCCGGCGGTGGCGGTAGGACCGGGCGGCACTGAGCCGTCACCATTGACAGCTATGCAGTGCTCGCGGACTTCCGTGCAAAGAATGAACATGTTCTTTCTTTGGGCGGAACAATTTCATTGGCGCTGAAATTCCGCAGTGTGAACGGCTCTCGCGGAAACCCATTCACATTAATGTTAAGTTCACACCGCGGAATTCGGCTCTCGGAGTTCCGCCCGTGGAATTCGGCTTGCGGAATTCCGCCCGTGGATTTCCGCGGGAATTCCGTAGTGTGAACATACCCTTAGAGAGAAAAAATAGGACTACATTTTCCCTCCTTCTCATAATAGTCTGCAATTTTAGTGCTAAAAAGTACCTAAAAAAAAAAAAAAAGTGCCCAACCCCCATTGTGCTCAGCTAACGTTAAAGAAACATATTTCATTCTCGTGCTTTCCTGCCCCAAAGTAGTGAATTTAATAAAGAAATAAGAGCTTGGAACCATTTTTCTGATATCCATACAGTATAGAAACATAGAATGTGTCGGCAGATAAGAACCAATTGGCCCATCTAGTCTGCCCAATAATCTGAATCCTATCAATAGTCCCTGGCCCTATCTTATATGAAGGATAGCCTTATGCCTATCCCATGCATGTTTAAACTCCTTCACTGTATTTGCAGCGACTAGTGTTGCTCACGAATATTCGCAATTCAAATTTTAATCGCGAATATAGCATATTCGCGAATTTGCAAATATTGCAAATATAGCACTATATATTCATAATTACGAATATTCGCTTTTTTTGCGCATATGTGAAAATTTGTGCGCATATGCGCAAATTTGCGAATATTGAGCCCTCCCTTCATTAATGGTATAGAGAACTGTGACTAGTGCATCAACTCTGTGATTTTTTGCCCAATAAAACCAATAGGCTAATTGTGGTCTATGGGGATCTCACTGCATGTAAGATAAGCAGGACCGTCTCGGCAGTACAGTGGGATGGGAAACCGTCACTGGTTCGAGTCCCAGGGTGGACAGTGTTACAGTGTTGTGGTTAAACTTTACTTTCCTGGAAAAGCTGCTGAGTTGCCCATAGCAACCAATCAAATTGCTTCTTTCATTTTTCAGAGGCCTATTCAAAAATGAAAGAAGCGATCTGATTGGTTGCTAAGTATATAGTAAACATTCATATATGTGGTCAATATATAGTATACATTCATATATATGGGGGTAAGTATATAGTATACATTCATATATATGGGGGTCAGTATATAGTATACATTCATATATATGGGGGTCAGTATATAGTATACATTCATATATATGGGGGTCAGTATATAGTATACATTCATATATATGGGGGTCAGTATATAGTATACATTCATATGTGTGGTCAGTATATAGTATACATTCATATATGGGGGTCAGTATATAGTATACATTCATATATATGGGGGTCAGTATATAGTATACATTCATATATATGGGGGTCAGTATATAGTATACATTCATATGTGTGGTCAGTATATAGTAAACATTCATATATATGGGGGTCAGTATATAGTATACATTCATATATATGGGGGTCAGTATATAGTATACATTCATATATATGGGGTCAGTATAAAGTATACATTCATATATATGGGGGTCAGTATATAGTATACATTCATATATGGGGGTTAGTATATAGTATACATTCATATATATGGGGTCAGTATATAGTAAACATTCATATATATGTGGTCAGTATATAGTATACATTCATATATATAGGGGTCAGTATATAATATACATTCATATATGGGGGTCAGTATATAGTATACATTCATATATACGGGGGTCAGTATTTAGTATACCTTCATATATATGTGGTCAGTATATAATATACATTCATATATATGGGGGTCAGTATATAGTATACATTCATATATATGGGGTTTCAGTATATAATATACATTCATATATATGGGGGTCAGTATATAGTATACATTCATATATATGGGGGTCAGTATATAATATACATTCATATATGGGGGTCAGTATATAGTATACATTCATATATACGGGGGTCAGTATATAGTATACATTCATATATATGTGGTCAGTATATAGTATACATTCATATATATGGGGGTCAGTATATAGCAGTGATTCCCAACCGCGGTGCCGCGGCACACGTGTGTGCCGTTCAGCACTGCCCGTGGTGCCGCTGGATTTTGCCGTGATTTTTTTTATTTTTTACTATTATTTTTTTTTAAATGTCCCGCCCCGGCCTGACGGCGCAGGGGGGAAGGGAAGTCTGCGTGCGCACTGCCCACACAGCGTCCCCCTCTATCTCCTGCGTTTCCTGTGTTCCCCTCCGTCCCCTGCGTCTGCCGCGTGACCCGTGTTCCCCTCCTTCCCCATCTGTTCCCTGTGTCCCCCGCATCCCCCTCCTTCACTCTCCGTCTCCTGTGTCCCCCTCCGTCCCCCTCTCCCTTGCGGCGCAGTGAGCCGGATATGGTGCCCTGGGGCGGAACGAGCTGCACCAGCGCCGTACTCCCGTGCCTCCTGTGGAACTGCAAGCTGTGCGGGCCGGCTTGCTTAAGGTACCGTACCCTTTCCACCCCTCTGTTCACCTTCTCAACCCTGTCTAAATCCCCCCACCGTCACCCAGGTCCACACTCTACCCCTCCCCCCCGACCCCGTCACTCATGTCCACCCCCCCTGTCAGCCACGTCTGCCTTGTTTACCTCCCTGTCCATCTCTATCACCCATGTCCACCCCCCCCTGTCAGCCATATCTGCCTTGTTTACCTCCCTGTCCATCTCTATCACCCATGTAATCCCTCCCTGTCACCCATGTAATCCCTCCATGTCACCCATGTAATCCCCCCCTGTCATCCATGTCCACCCTCCCTGTCACCCATGTCCACCCTCCAGTCACCCATGTGCACCCCCCAGTCACCCATGTCCACCCCCCAAGTCACCCATGTCCACCCCCCCAGTCACCCATGTCCACCCCCCCTGTCACCCATGTCCACCCCCCCTGTCACCCATTTCCACCCTCCCTGTCACCCATTTCCACCCTCCTTGTCACCCATGTCCACCCTCCCTGTCACCCATGTCCACCCTCCCAGTCACCCATGTCCACCCCCCCAGTCACCCATGTCCACCCCCCCAGTCACCCATGTCCACCCCCCCGTCACCCATGTAATCCCTCCCTGTCACCCATGTAATCCCTCCCTGTCACCCATGTCCACCCCCTCAGTCACCCATGTAATCCCTCCCTGTCACCCATGTAATCCCTCCCTGTCACCCATATAATCCCTCCCCGTCACCCATGTTATCCCTCCCTGTCACCCATGTCCACCCCCCTGTCACCCATGTCCACCCCCCCTGTCACCCATATCCACCCCCCCTGTCACCCATGTCCACCCCCCCTATCACCCATGTCCACCCCCCCTGTCACCCATGTCCTTCCTCCCTGTCACCCATGTCCACCCTCCCTGTCACCCATGTCCACCCTCCCTGTCACCCATGTCCACCCTCCCTGTCACCCATGTAATCCCTGCCCCGTCACCCATGTAATCCCTCCCCCGTCACCCATGTAATCCCCCCCGTCACCCATGTCCACCCCCTGTCACCCATGTCCACCCCCACTCTGTCACCCATGTCCACCCTCCTGTTCACCCATCTGTCCCTTTGTTACCCCAGTCCACCCTTCTCTGTCACTCCTGTCCCTCTTTTACCCCCTTGTCCACCCCTCTGACCCCCTGTCTCCCCTCTCCACCCTCCTGTCACCCATGTCCACCCCCTGTCCACCCCTCTGTCACCCCTATGCCCCCGTCACCCATGTTCACTCTTCTACACCCATCTATCACCCTTGTACACCTCTCTACACCCCTCTGACACCCATTTACACTTCTCTACAACCCTCTGTCACCCATGTACACCCATCTGTCACCCATGTACACTCCTCTGTACCCCTCTGCCACCCATGTACACTCCTCTACACACCTGTCACCCATGTACACCCCTCTGTCACCCATGTCCACCCCCCCTGTCACCCATGTCCACCCCCTCAGTCACCCATGTCCACCCCTCAGTCACCCATGTAATCCCTCCCTGTCACCCATGTAATCCCTCCCTGTCACCCATGTAATCCCTCCCTGTCACCCATGTAATCCCTCCCTGTCACCCATGTAATCCCTCCCTGTCACCCATGTAATCCCTCCCTGTCACCCATGTCCAACGCCCCTGTCACCCATGTCCAACGCCCCTGTCACCCATGTCCACCCTCCCTGTCACCCATGTCCACCCTCCCTGTCACCCATGTCCACCCTCCCTGTCACCCATGTCCACCCTCCCTGTCACCCATGTAATCCCTCCCCCGTCACCCATGTAATCCCTCCCCCGTCACCCATGTAATCCCTCCCCCGTCACCCATGTAATCCTCCCCGTCACCCATGTCCACCCCCCGTCACCCATGTCCACCCCCACTCTGTCACCCATGTCCACCCTCCTGTTCACCCATCTGTCCCTTTGTTACCCCAGTCCACCCCTCTGTCACTCCTGTCCCTCTATTACCCCCTTGTCCACCCCTCTGACCCCCTGTCTCCCCTCTCCACCCTCCTGTCACCCATGTCCACCCCCTGTCCACCCCTCTGTCACCCCTATGCCCCCGTCACCCATGTTCACTCTTCTACACCCATCTATCACCCTTGTACACCTCTCTACACCCCTGTCACCCATTTACACTTCTCTACAACCCTCTGTCACCCATGTACACCCATCTGTCACCCATGTACACTCCTCTATACCCCTCTGTCACCCATGTACACTCCTCTACACCCCTCTGTCACTCATGTACACTCCTCTACACCCCTCTGTCACCCATGTACACTCATAGGCGTGCGCACAGGGTGTGCCGGGTGTGGAGCAAAAGGGGCAGCTGCACCGGGCCCTGTAATTCCTGGGGGCCCAAAAGCAGCTCTCCCCTTTTGCCCCATAAAGCTGATAAAGGCTGGCGGGCCAGGCGTCAGGGGCCCGGCCAAAATGTTAGTAGGAGTGGGCGGGGGGGCGGGTTTGCGCCGCACGCTACCTTTTTATGTTCGCCGCCGCCGTCACTCATTCCCAGGCAGCCAGTACCGCAATGGCTGTCTGGGAGATGGTCACGTGACGTGACGTGTGGTGCAACGTCATGGGCGGCATCATAGAGAAGAGCGGAGCATAGAGAGTCTCCCGCTCCTCTCAGTCCCCACACGGCCGCTTCCAGGATCAAGGCCGCAGCAAGGGACCCACCGCCGGGGGTATCCTCCCCTCACTTGCATAATCTGATAATCCCCTCCCCCGTACGTATCCTGTACTGATCCTGAGTTATATCCTGTATTATTCTAAAGAGCTGTACTCACTATTCTGCTGGTGAGGTCACTATGTACATATATTACATTACTTATCCTGTACTGATCCTGAGTTATATCCTGTATTATTCTAAAGAGCTGTACTCACTATTCTGCTGGTGAGGTCACTGTGTACATACATTACTTATCCTGTACTGATCCTGAGTTATATCCTGTAAATCTTTTATTAGAAAAATACAAATCATAACAAAACATAAACCAGCACAACTTTGCCATAACGGAAAACAACAACATGAAATAACATAAACCCAAACTTTACATTTAAATAAAAGAACAAAAATCCTGCCTAACCGGCTAGCCCAGCTTTCCTACTAGAACTAGAAATATTATAACTACACCTTTCATAGCCAAACAACACACTCATAAGAAACATAAATATAGCACTATTTCGCTTTAACTCAAAACACCCAAACTCGGGAAAAATCATACATTACAAATAGAAAACACAACAAGCACTCACACTGCACACCATGTTTTTTTTTTTAAATAATAATAATAATTATAATAATAATAACAACACTATACCACACTCACACATGCACACATATATATCCATATATTAACTACATTTAACCAAGAAACCAAAAATAAATAAATAAATAAATTAAATTCAACTCAAAATACCCAAACTCGGGAAAATATCACAGAAAACACAATACACACATGCTTACACACATCTTTACTACATACTACATATATAAACCAAAGAAAATAAATCCACAACGGGATACTAAAGAAACATTACTACAAAAACAAAACTGGTTCGACTGCCATGTCTATCTCTACTATAAATACTATATACTTAAAAAAAAAAAAAAAAAAAAAATTTTTTTTTATAACATAACATTATACATACTATATACATAACTAACTATATACACTACTATGTACAATACTATACACAAACTATATACACCTGTAAATAAACATAAAACACACCTACAAATATAAAAGAACATTCTACAGTAAACTGACCCTTCACCCACACCACCCGCCCTCCTGTACATGGGTCAGAGTTTTTTCCATACAGTTCATAGTCCTCAATGTCCAGTCCACAACTGACCCATGCCAGGTCCACCAAAAGAAAAGACCACCACCACCCACAAATATACCCTCCCAACCTAGAACTCCTCCCAACCAACTTAACCATTACCAGCTTTAACATACATAAGCAAACAATACAACCCACTTTAGGCCCAAGTTCGGTGCCTGTAAGCCCTTCATAACCATAGCATCTGAAAACAAAACAAAAAGCTAGGGTGCACATGCATTAGCCCACCACCAGGAAGAAGGAAGGCAATCCTGATACATACAAAATGTATATTCTTTCCCTAACTGCACCCTACCTCTCACCCTACCATTATCCCTAAAGATAAACTGACCCTAGTTGACTCCAGCCGATGGAAGCGCCCACCCGGTTGTAGACCCTTATATTAAAGGGACAATGAAGCAGGAAATGGTCCATGCTTTCCAGCATGTCCCCGCACTCTTCTCGGGGACATCCCCGGTCATCAGATCTCCTGCACTTCAAATTGTCCCTCACATATAGCTTCCCCTGAAAGCAGCGCCAGGCCAAGTCCCAAAACTTCTGGGGGATCCTTTTCATATTTAAGAGATACAACCCCACCCTCAGATCCCGACCTGTGCAGTCCCTGAGCGCCAGAGGCTTCTGGAAGTGGGTCAACAGAACCCGTTTGTCAAGGAACTGCCTTGACTGGGTCCTGATCTCCCACACTCCCAGACCCCACCGACGTATCGCCTTCAGAGTCGGGGTAGCGTAAGCCGGAAGATGCCCATGGGGCGTACGGAGGTCCTTCACTTGCCCTCCTGTCTCCCATTCCTGGAAGAAAGGCCGAAACCATTCCCTGCAGGAGAGTACCCACGGAGGAGCCCTCTCTGACCAGAGGTTTGAAATGTTAGCTTTCAAGAAGGTGTTTGTTAAGAACACCACAGGGTTTACCATAGATAAACCCCCTAGTCTCCTTGTGCGGTACGGAACCTCTCTCTTGACTAGGTTCATCCTGTTCCCCCATAACAGTTGGAAAAACAGGCTGTAGATCCTAGTGTAGTAGGCATCTGGCAAGATACATACACTGCCAAGATAGATAAACAAGGGGAGCAGGATACGATTTGATCAGGTGTACCCTTTCCCTGAGGGTCATAGACCAACCCTTCCACTGATCCACCCTATGAGTGGCATCCTGTAGCTTACCATCCCAGTTTTTGGTGGGATAATCATCCTGGCCGAATGTGATGCCCTGAATTTTTGCTGAGTCTTGGGGCCCTGGGAGGGTGTCCGGGAGATCAAAAGTGGGATCTCCCCCTCCCAGCCAGAGACTTTCACACTTATCCCGGTTGATCTTAGACCCGGATGCCTCCGAGTAGCGTTCCACCTCCGACATCACCACATCGACCTCCTCTCTCGAGGAAACGAAAATGGTGACATCATCAGCGTACGCCACCACTCTCTGGGCGACATCCAGTTCCGCCAGACTCATCCCGACTCCCGCCAACGGCCCACAATCTACCCTCCGGACGTAGGGATCAATTGCGAACACGTATAAAAGCGGGCTCAAAGGACAACCCTGACGGACTCCGGACCCCACCTCAAAAGAGCGGCCAGACCACCCGTTCACCAGCGGGAAACTCTCTGCCCCTGCATATAAGGTCTTAAGCCAATTAATAAAAGCACACGGTAAGCCATATCTCAGGAGGACGGACCAGAGGTACTCGTGGTTCACCCGATCAAATGCTTTGGCCTGATCCAGGGACAGCAAGTACCCCTTCCAGAGACCTGCACTACTCCGCTCCACTGCCTCCCGGACACCGAGAACAGCACTTAAGGTGCTTTGGCCTGGAACAGAGCAGTGCTGGGCCCCCGAAAGGAGCCGGGGTGCAAACTTCACCAGCCGATTAAACAGTATCTCTGCCAGAAGCTTCCTGTCCGTATTGAGAAGAGCTATGGGCCTCCAATTCTCAATATGGCTGGGATCTTTACCCTTTGAGAGAAGAATCAGGGCTGACCTCCTCATTGACTTCGGCAGAGTGCCCGAGGAGAGACACTCATTGAATACCTCAGTCAAGAGGGGAGCTAAAGACTCCTTAAAGGTCTTGTACCACTCGGATGTTAAGCCATCCGGACCTGGTGACTTTTTGGGGGCAAGCCCCTCAATCGCCAGTCTCACTTCCTCTTCCCTGATTTTTTTTGCCAAAACATCAAGAGAGGGGTCTACCCCTGGCTCAGGAATGGTTTCAGCCAGGAAAGCCGACATCCCGTCTCGATCTAGATCCTTCCTTCCCAAGAGATGCGAGTAGAAGGATCTGACGACCTCCAAGATCCCTGATCTGGACCGATTCAGAGATCCTGTACTATCAATCAGTCCTGAAATGACTTTACTACTCACTGACATCTTACAGTTTCTGTAAGGGTTGGGCGAGCGGTACTTCCCGAAATCCCTCTCAAAAACCAAAGATGCGTGCCTATCGTACTGACACCTCATCAGCAAGGACTTCACTCTGGAGATATCCTCCCGGCTACCTCCAGTCGAGACGAGAAGCTCGAGTTTCCTCCTCAGTCCCTGATACAGGCGATACCTATTCAGGGACCTGAGGCTCGAGAGCTGGCGGAAGAACCCCGCAACCCGCTTCTTGAATATCTCCCACCACTCTGACTTACTACTACATAGGCCCAGTAAAGGTACCTGACTCTGAAGAAAATCCTCAAAGGACTGTCTTACCTCTGCTTCCTCCAGGAGGGACGAATTCAGCTTCCAATAACCTTTACCCATCCGAGGGGTCTCTGAAACATTCAGGGAAAACAAAATCATACAGTGATCGGAGAACTCCACCTCAACCACGGACACTGCAGAAGAGACAGCTTCCTCCTTCAAATAAAACCTGTCTATTCTAGACCTGCAGCTACCTCGATGATAGGTGAAACCCGCGTGGCCTGAGGGGCTCCGGATGTGGGCGTCCTCTAGGCGAGCTACCCTAACTATGCTATTGAGAGCTATGCTATCATAAGCCAACCGATCATTGGAGCCTCTCCTATCTTGGGACCTTTTGACAGTATTGAAATCCCCTCCAAAGATCACCTGTCGGCTTGTAAAAAGAAAGGGCTTAATCCTCATAAAGAGATCTTTGCGGCCCCACTTGGTTTGTGGGGCGTAGATGTTAATAAGCCGGAGCTCTTGCCCCTTCATGAGGACATCTAAGATCAGGCACCTCCCCATTTCTAACTCAATAACCCGTCTGCATTCAACAGGAGCGGTAAAAAGGACCGCCACCCCACTATACGGCTCAGCCGCAAGAGACCAGTGGGAGGGGCCACGCCTCCACTCTCTCCTGGCTTTTACCAGAGAGGCAAGATCTGACAACCTGGTCTCCTGCAGATACAAAATATCGGCTTCAACACGGCCGAGAAAATCAAAGGCTGCGAATCTAGCCGTATCAGACTTTATACTGGCACAGTTAATAGATGCCAGTGTCCATGGGGTGAGTGCCGCCATCATGGGTGATTGAGATAGACGGCCCTAACCCCCTCATTTTTGTTTCTTCTTTACCCCCTCATCCCCAGATGAGGAGGCTTCCTTGTCTTTGGACCGTTTTTTTGATTCTGACTGGTCCATTTTATAATCCCCATCTCCGCCTGGCTCCGATTTGGCCCCATCCCCTGCGGAAATTGCCCCATCAGGACAGGGCCCAGTTCCCCCTGGAGGCTCCCCCACTTCAGGCACCCCATCCCTGACCCCCCCCCTTCAAGGAGGGGGAGGAGATGTCTTCAAGGACAGAGTACCGGTTAGACAGATCAATCAGAGGGGGGGCAGGTAAGCTTCCGCTTGGGACCTGGTCCGCAGCACGGGGACTAGAGGGCTCCGACCTCTTCTTTCTCCCTTTACTGCCCTTCTTTTTTGGCCTCTCTTCACCCTCCTCATCCACACTTTCACAGTGGGAGGAATCGGAAAGATCGGCCTTGCTGCCCTCTTCTTTACAGATTCTCCCCATTTCCTCTTCCAGCACATTCTCCCCCAGGGTCTCAGCAGTTTCAGGACTAACCTCAGGAGCAGGGCCAGAAGCTACCCCTGCCACATGGGAACTCTCCAGTTCCCTGCTCCTTCTCCGATTAGCCTCCCGCCTCAGCCTGGCGGGACTTTTCCTCTTCACTGACCCTGTTGCACCTTCACCCGCACCCGTGCCCTCCCCAGCTGAGGCAACGTTACTGCTCTCCCCAGCCAAGGTGACCGTCGCACGGGCAAAGGCGCTAGGACAACGGCTGAAAGGGTGTCCTAAGACACCACACAGATGACACCTGATCTGCCTACAGGATGCGGCAAGATGACCTACCCCACCGCACAGTGCACAGACCTGCACGGTACAGGCTGCGCTAAAGTGAGTGGGGCTGCCACACCTGTGACAGACCTTGGGCTGCCCCTGGTAGAAAACTTGGATTCTGTCTCTCCCAAGAAAAGCAGCTGATGGGATGTGGGCAACAGTGCTCCCCGAACGCTTCAGTTTGACGGAAAACGTCCAGGCCCCAGACCAGATCCCATGTTCGTCATAGTTCTTTTTTGGCATGTCCGTCACATCCCCATATCGGCTAAGCCAGGTCATAATGTCATAGCAAGATAGTGACTCGTTACGTGTCAAAACGGTCACTTTCTTGGCCAGATTCTGACGGGATATCGCCTTTACGGCGAAATCCCGCCAGCCGGGCTCGCTTTTCACCACCTCATAATTCGACCAGAAAAGTTCCAGACCCTCTGGCCGAACAAAGCTGATGTCAAACTCGGAAGTACCATAGGGGTGGATCAGGGCAAAGATGTCACTTGCCCTGAATTCCATCCGGAGGAGGAGCTCAACCACCTTACCCCGAGGCGGACGCGCATCTTCGCCCCTCCACACTAAACGGACCACATTCCTACGGCCACTTTCCTGGCCGGATGTCGGGAGGGACCAGACCACCTCCCCGTTTTGTTCTCGGAAGGCGCCTAAGCCATGTCTTTCTATCCAAAAAGACAGGTCAACCTCACCCCTCCCCTCTACATGGATTGACCTGTCTCCCCTACGTAGAGCCTCCAGGAGGCGCTGTTGCAAGTGACCCCCAGAGCCAGACGGAGATGGGGATCCCCCTGATCCCCCGGCAGTGACGCTGGCATAGCTTCTCTGAGAAGCAGCCACTACCGGGGGGGCAGTCGAACCAGGAACTGACCCAGAGGCCAAACCTGGACCCTTATTCTTAACAGCCATAACACCTCTCTCTGTCATTCCACTACCACTCCTCACCTGTATTTCACTAGCACCCCTCTCTTGGACTACACTTGCACCCCTCTCTTGCACTCCTCTTGCACCCCTCTCTTGCACACTACTTGCACCCCTCTCTTGCACACTACTTGCACCCCCCTCATCAACACTGCTACCACAACTCCTCCCATGCACACCACTATAACTCACATTCTGCACATTACCATTTTTATTCACATTTTTCCTTTCACTTTCACTCTTGCGTTCACTCTCCCTTGGAGTGTTACAGACTGGGCTGGCTGGGTCTTTTGCTTCATGTTTAAGGGTTGCCGGTTTCAGGATTGGTGCTGCATAGTTCTTTCTTCCTGTGTCTTTGGGTGCAGACACAGGCTCCGCCTCTGAAATGGGTGGCCACTCCCCCTCACAAAAAGACTGTCCCTCCGGACTAACTCCCGCTACAGCTGATGTGCAGGGAACCTCCCACTTTATAGCGGAGTGCCCCCTGGCGCCAGAACCAGTATCAACCACGCCACCTAGGGGACCGCCCCCTGAACCAACAAGGTCCAGCGCCCGGACACTCCCCCCCCCCCCCTCACAGGAGAGTGCCCTGCGGTGCCAGGACCTGTACCGCCCACTTCAACCAGGGGACCGCCCCCCGAACGGGTGAATCTGCCGCCATTTTCCGGTGCCTGGACACCCTCCCCCCTCACAGGAGGGTGCCCTTTTTTTTCTATAGCACCCGCGGCCATTTTGGGTGCGCTACTGTATCCCCCATGCTGGCCCCGCTCCACTACAGAAACGGGGTCTGGCAGATTGGGGGACCCAGCACCCTTTTCAGCCGACCCAGACTGCTGGAAGGGAGAAAAGACAAACTTAACTCCTTGTGTCTTCTTCCTCTTCTTGCCCTTTCCTTTCTTCTTCTTCTTTCCCTTCTCCTCTGGGCCCAAATCATCCCCGAAGGAAAAGTTTTCCAGACGGGTGGGGGACTCCTGCATAACAATTGCCCGCAGGAGACCCCCATCTGCCAAGCCGCTTCCATCACTGCAGTCACTGCCGTCATCATCATCATCATCCTCCTCACTGGAGGGAGGTAAGGCCACCTGAGCCGGGTTTACATAGTCCTCACTGAGGGTAAGTGGGGGGTCTGGGGTAACAGTAGTGGTGGTACACACAGGTCCAGTATCCATATCCCCCTCACTCTAATCCCCCTCCTCACCTCCCTCCATCTCTTCCTCCTCACTCTGGCAGTCATCTTGGTTACTCACTTGTCCTGAGACCTTCATGCTGGAGAAACGATCCTTGTTCACAAGTCTCTCGCTGAGTATACCACCTCCCTCCACAATGTCCGATCTCAGCCTAACAATCTCATCCACCTGTTTCTTCAGAGCTCTCACCTTGGTGGAAAATGCTGCCCTCTTGGTCTTTGCTGCATTGTTTGCTTGGTAGCTGGAGGGGCAAGCTGTGCATAACTAGCTTGCCCCCTGACTGGTGAGCAGTTAAGGGGTTAAGAAATATACAGGCAATGTTTTTTAGCCCCCTCCCCCGCCTGTAAAAACTTGTTGCTAACTATAGTGGTATGTCCCATGGGTGGGGGGGAAGGAGTGCACCAATCAGGGGTCTAATAGTTTCCCGGGCTTTCAGGGGCCCTCCCCTGGGTATTTATAGCTGTGGTGCCTCCCTTTCCCCCTCAATCTGCCCAGGACCCGGAGTTTTGACTGCTGGCTGGTATGTGTCTGCCCCTTATTTGTGGCCTGGATGGAGCAGATGGGTGAGGGCTGGCATGCTCCCTTGTGGCTGAGCTGGCCTCCCCTCCTGTTGCACCCTTGGCGGGTTCAGGAGGCTGGCGGACCTCTTATCAGTCCTGCCCTCCTTTCCCACTGTAATCCCTTTGAGCCCTGTCCCGTTCTTTTGCCCTCTCCCCTGCCTGTACTTTGATCCCTCTCTCCTGGGTGCTCCTGGAGCAGGCTCTGATTACCTACTTGCCCCGTCCGTCTCTTTTTTCCCCCCTGTTGCGGTCCCCTTCGTCTGCCTCCCCCCCCCTGTTGCGGTCCTTACCATAACCCCCCCTCCCGCCTGTTTGTCCCCTCCGCTCTGGAGGTGGCGGCCCCTGGGTGGCTGCTGCTGTTTTAACCCCCTTTAACGTTTGCGCAAATGGACGTTTATTAACGTCCATTTGCGCGTCCCCAGCTATAATCCTTATTATAGCTGTTGGGTCCCAGTTGCTATTAGCGACCAGGACCCCTGATAATGCCGGACATCGCCGATCTGGCAGATGTCCGGCATCACCTTTTCAGACGCGGCGATCAAAGTCATCGCCGCGTCTGAAAATGTAATTGAACGCATCCCGGCTGCTCAGCGGGCTGATTGGGACCATCGCGATAAAATCGCGATGTCCCGATCAGCTGGGACGCAGCAGGAGGGTCACTCACCTGCCTCCTGCGCGTCCGCTCCTCAATTGATTGCTCCAAGCCTGAAATTCAGGCTTGAGCAATCAATCATTGATAACACCGATCATTGCCATGTTACTACATGGCAAGTGATCGGTGTCAGGTTCAGTGTGTGCAGTGTTATAGCTCCTAGGGGAGCTATAGCATTGCAAAAAAAAAAAAAAAAACTGTTGAAGTATTTGAATAGTTAAGTTAATAAAGATCTTTTAACCCTTGCAATTTTACACGTTTGATCACCCCCCTTTTCCACATCATAAAATAAAATAAAAAATAAAAATTAATAATAAAAAAAAAAAGAAAAAGAAAAGAAAAGAAAAATACCATAATAGTAATGATAAAAAATTAAAATCTATAAATAAAATAATAATACATAAAATACTGTATATTACAACAACATACACGTGTGGTATCGCCACGTGCCTACATGTCCGTAGTATAAAAAAATAAATAAATTAATTAATAAATATAGTCATTTAAGGCTCCGTCTATGGCGTACGTGTATAATATAAAAAAAAAAAAAAAAAAAAACATTACAAATTTATTAATTAATGAATAAAATACATAAATAAGTAATATTACTTGAATAAATAAATTTCACAGTCCAAAATAGCGTATTTTTGACCCCTTTTTATACCGTAAATATGAAAAACAGCGATCTCAAACTCTGATCGAAACGACAATGGTACTGCGGACAGCTTCAGATCACAACGCCAACTATATGAGCACTCATACCGTCCCCACTCCATTGCCCGGCTCCTTACCCCCACCACACTAGCACTCCCCCCCTGCCCACTGCTGCTGCTGCCCCTCCCCCTTTTTCCTCGTGCTCTTCCAGTGCTCCCCATGGTTCTTGCATCCATTGCGCCCCCCCCACGCCTCCCCATCACCTCTCTGCCCCGAGTTCCCAACCCCCCCCCTTCCCCCACTGCTGCCACTGCTGTCCTCCTTCCTCCTGCCTCTCCAATGCCCCCCGTGGAGGGGTAGGGAGTGCTCCCCTGATTTCGTGTTGCTCTTCCCCCCTCTGGGGCCGGATGGGGGCATAGACGTATTTGTCGCCGCTCTCGCTCTGGTCCTGGGGGGCGGCACAGGCGGTGTTTTTTGGGCCTTCTGTTCACCTGCGGGGAGTAGGTGTTTCGGTTCTTCCCGCAGGGTTCTCCCTCGGAGTCCTCTACTGCTGTTTTCCCGGCGTGGTTTCCGGCGCCGTTCCGTGCGGCGGCCGAGTGCCCGCGACCCGGCGGTCTCCAGCGTGCCTTGTCCCACGCCTGCGGCGGTGGTGAAGTGGTTCCTCCCTCTGTTGTGCTTCTCCATTTTCTGGAATTGGTGAGTCTTCTGATGTGGGGCTTTGCCCCTTCCCTGGTTTGTGTGCTTATTGCTACGTCTGTGTAGTGTTCGTCCTTTTGTTCCCGTGTGTTTGTTGAGTTTGGGTCTCGGATATGGGTGTATATCTGTGTTGGTCTCTGGTTGTGAGTTGGGTACGTCTCTTCTTGACGGGGTGCTTTGGTAGGGTATCATTTTCTGCGGTGCGCGCTTGGGTGTGTGGTCTTTTGGCCTTACGCTCTAGGTGGCCGGGGTTTTGCTGACTTAGCTCCCGTAGGCATGTTCCTTTTCCTGAATCGGTGGCTGCCACCCAGTCACGGTTTTGTTTCTTTGGGTTTTCTCCCCCTTTGTTTGGTTTATCTCTCCATCTTAAGTTGTAGTCTCTCTCCGCTGCTCCATTGTCCTAGTATATTTGTCTGCTGTTTTTTCCTGTTTCGCCCAATCTCATGTAGGCATGGGACTCCTGTATGTCGTGCTGGGTGCTTTGGCTGATGTGGCGGAGGGTAGGTTTCGCTTGAGTCTCTGGGGGTAGGTTTTGCTTGTGTCTCCGTTTGTCTTGCCTGTGTGGTTTCTTCTGTTCGTGGTGGTATTCCGGAGGGTGATTCTCCTGTGCTCTACACTTGTTGGGGTGTGGTTTGTTGCTGCAAGGCTGACATGCAAATTTGTGAAGCGTCCATATTTTGTGCTCGCTTCGGCAGCATGTATGTTAAAATTGGAACGATTTTGAGGAGATTAGCATGTCTTCCGCATGCCTTGTTGGCCTTGGTTTGCTGCTTTCCTATGGTCAGGGAGTAATTGCGTTTTCTCTGTTTTGGTTTCTTCAGGGCTCGCTATGTGCCCCGGTTCCGGTCCTTGCTGGTTTACTGAATGTTCCACGTGGAATGTGGTTCAGGGCGGAGTTTTTTCCTG
>NW_026608943.1:0-46848 GCF_029499605.1 Hyla sarda | reverse complement strand
TATGGTTCTTCAGAGACTTCGTGATAATCAACTCTATGCCAAAATAGAGAAATGTCTGTTTGAATGCCAATCTCTTCCTTTTCTAGGATACTTGGTCTCTGGCCAGGGACTACAAATGGACCCAGATAAACTCTCTGCCGTCTTAGATTGGCCACGCCCCTCCGGACTCCGTGCCATCCAACGTTTTTTGGGGTTCGCCAATTATTACAGGCAATTTATTCCACATTTTTCTACCATTGTGGCTCCTATTGTGGCTTTAACAAAAAAAAATGCCGATCCCAAGTCTTGGCCTCCTCAAGCGGAAGACGCCTTTAAACGACTCAAGTCTGCCTTTTCTTCGGCTCCCGTGCTCTCCAGACCTGACCCATCTAAACCCTTCCTATTGGAGGTTGATGCCTCCTCAGTGGGAGCTGGAGCTGTCCTTCTACAAAAAAACTCTTCCGGGCATGCTGTTACTTGTGGTTTTTTTTTCCAGGACCTTCTCTCCGGCGGAGAGGAACTACTCCATCGGGGATCGAGAGCTTCTAGCCATTAAATTAGCACTTGAGGAATGGAGGCATCTGCTGGAGGGATCAAGATTTCCAGTTATTATTTACACCGATCACAAGAACCTCTCCTACCTCCAGTCTGCCCAACGGCTGAATCCTCGTCAGGCCAGGTGGTCTCTGTTCTTTGCCCGATTTAATTTTGAAATTCACTTTCGGCCTGCTGATAAGAACATTAGGGCCGATGCTCTCTCTCGTTCCTCAGATGCCTCTGAAATTGAACTCTCTCCTCAACACATCATTCCTCCTGACTGCCTGATTTCCACTTCTCCAGCCTCCATCAGGCAAACTCCTCCAGGAAAGACCTTTGTTTCTCCACGCCAACGCCTTGGGATCCTCAAATGGGGTCACTCCTCCCATCTCGCAGGTCATGCGGGCATCAAGAAATCTGTGCAACTCATCTCTCGCTTCTATTGGTGGCCAACTCTAGAGACTGATGTGGTGGACTTTGTGCGAGCCTGCACTATCTGTGCCCGGGATAAGACTCCTCGCCAGAAGCCCGCTGGTTTTCTTCATCCTCTACCTGTCCCCGAACAACCTTGGTCTCTGATTGGTATGGATTTTATTACTGACTTACCCCCATCCCATGGCAACACTGTTATTTGGGTGGTCGTTGATCGATTCTCCAAAATGGCACATTTCATCCCTCTTCCTGGTCTTCCTTCAGCGCCTCAGTTGGCTAAACAATTTTTTGTACACATTTTTCGTCTTCACGGGTTGCCTACACAGATCGTCTCGGATAGAGGCGTCCAATTTGTGTCTAAATTCTGGAGGGCTCTCTGTAAACAACTCAAGATTAAATTAAATTTTTCTTCTGCATACCATCCTCAATCCAATGGACAAGTAGAGAGAATTAACCAGATCTTGGGTGACTATTTACGACATTTTGTTTCCTCCCGCCAGGATGACTGGGCAGATCTTCTACCTTGGGCCGAATTCTCGTATAATTTCAGAATCTCTGAATCTTCCTCCAAATCTCCGTTTTTCGTGGTGTACGGCCGTCACCCTCTTCCCCCCCTCCCTACCCCCTTGCCCTCTGGTCTGCCCGCTGTGGATGAAATTTCTCGTGATCTTTCCACCATATGGAAAGAGACCCAAAATTCTCTCTTACAGGCTTCTTCTCGCATGAAGAGATTCGCAGATAAGAAAAGAAGAGCTCCTCCCATTTTTTCCCCTGGAGACAAGGTATGGCTCTCCGCTAAATATGTCCGTTTCCGTGTCCCGAGCTATAAGTTGGGACCACGCTATCTTGGTCCTTTTAAAGTTTTGTGTCAAATTAATCCTGTCTCTTACAAACTTCTTCTTCCTCCTTCTCTTCGTATCCCTAATGCCTTTCACGTCTCTCTTCTTAAACCTCTCATCCTCAACCGTTTTTCTCCTAAATCTGTTCCTCCCACTCCTGTTTCCGGCTCCTCGGACATCTTCTCTGTCAAAGAGATTTTGGCCTCTAAAAAGGTCAGGGGAAGAACTTTTTTTTTTAGTGGATTGGGAGGGTTGTGGTCCAGAAGAGAGGTCCTGGGAACCTGAGGACAATATCCTGGACAAAAGTCTGATCCTCAGGTTCTCAGGCCCCAAGAAGAGGGGGAGACCCAAGGGGGGGGGTACTGTTACGCCGAGCGCTCCGGGTCCCCGCTCCTCCCCGGAGCGCTCGCTACACTTCCCTCACTGCAGCGCCCCGGTCGGTTCCACGGACCCGGGGCGCTGCGTTACCACCTCCGGCCGGGATGCGATTCGCGATGCGGGTAGCGCCCGCTCGCGATGCGCACCCCGGCTCCCGTACCTTACTCGCTCCCCGTCAGTTCTGTCCCGGCGCGCGCGGCCCCGCTCCCTAGGGCGCGCGCGCGCCGGGTCTTTGCGATTTAAAGGGCCACTGCACCGCTGATTGGTGCAGTGGTTCCAATTAGTGTTTACACCTGTGCACTTCCCTATATCACCTCACTTCCCCTTCACTCCCTCGCCGGATCTTGTTGCCCTAGTGCCAGAGAAAGCGTTCCTTGTGTGTTCCTTGCCTGTGATTCCAGACCTTCTGCCGTTGCCCCTGACTACGATCCTTGCTGCCTGCCCCGACCTTCTGCTACGTCCGACCTTGCTTCTGTCTACTCCCTTGTACCGCGCCTATCTTCAGCAGCCAGAGAGGTTGAGCCGTTGCTAGGGGATACGACCTGGTCACTACCGCCGCAGCAAGACCATCCCGCTTTGCGGCGGGCTCTGGTGAAAACCAGTAGTGACTTAGAACCGATCCTCTAGCACGGTCCACGCCAATCCCTCTCTGGCACAGAGGATCCACCACCTGCCTGCCGGCATCGTGACAGTATTTCAGTATCTGTTGTATGAATCATTCCATATTAGACAGATAGAATACAAAATTACATTACACAGCCTACAGCATTAAATGAACATTTTGCATGACCATGACTTCCAGGCAATGGCAAAGGTAGTGAAATAGTAGAACAGGACACTGATAAAATGTGGTTATATAAACAAGACATGCTGTAGAGGGAATACCATGGAACTCTGCTGGTGTGTAACTCTTTTTGTGGTTATGTTGGAAAGACTCTGATCATAATTACACAATGTAACCCTTTATAGGAATGTCATGTAATAACACTGAACTTCCTCCAGAATATATCCTCTAGTATTTAGCAAACACTATATAGAATCGCAGAACTTCCTAGCTGATGGTGTAACTTACACTAAGTGCATACACATCTACAATTTAAAGCATATGTAGCAGGATCAGTCTGCACGTAAGAATTCCAGGTCTAATCATGAAATTAATCTCATTGTTACTAAGAGGCCCTCCATGTAGATTTGGGAGTTCTACCTGTTAATCTTAGACAGAAACGGAACCACATAATATGGAACCACATAATTTATTAAGTTAAAGTAATAAAACTTCCTATACATATAACTAGTTTGTAATAATAAAGATATAAGGATGCTGCAGATTTTTGTAAGTTTATTTGTTTACCTCAAACGCAACAAAAGATTTTTGTAAGTTTATTTGTTTACCTCAAACTTGTGCAAAGCTCAACACTAGAAACTCCTCTAGCTGTATTGATTTTATGCACTTGCCAGAAAAAGATCTTATGCACATCTTCCATAGACTGCACTGTGCTATAAAGCTTGGAGTCATCTGCAAAGATAGAAACAGAGCTGTTAATTTCATCCTTTGTCGTTAATAAATAAGTTAAACAAATTATAATTATTTTATTCTTGTTTTATCCACAGCACAAATGCAGAACTATGCAGAGCTTGGCACCATTCACATAGTGCTGTCCCCCAGTGGGGCTCAAAATTTAATTTTCCTGTCCCAAACACCTGCTCGCTTGGTGCCGATTCTATAGGAAGCTAAGTAGCAGTTGCCATTTATTTGGCTACATATCATACAGTCATGGCCGTAAATGTTGGCACCCCTGAAATCTTTCTAGAAAATGAAGTATTTCTCACAGAAAAGGATTGCAGTAACACATGTTTTGCTATACACGTTTATTCCCTTTCTGTGTATTGGAACTAAACCAAAAAAGGGAGGGAAAAAAGATTGTTTCAAGTATGTGAAGCTCCTTTAACCACTTAAGGAATTAGCGTTTTTAGTTTTTGCATTTCCATTTTTTCCACCTTACCTCTTAAAAATTATAACCCTTTAAATTTTGCAGCTAAAAATCCATAGTATGGCTTATTTTTTGCGCCATCAATTCTACTTTGCAGTTACATTAGTCATTTTCCCCCCAAAATCCAAAGCGAAACAAAAATAAAATCATTGTGCCACAGAATTGAAGAAAAAATGCCATTTCTACGCAGTGCATTTTTCGTTAAAAATTACGCCTTATCATTATTCTGTAGGTCTATACAATTAAAATGATACACTACTTATATAGGTTTGATTTTGTCATACTTCTGGAAAAAATCATAACTACATGCAGGAACATTTATACATTTAAAAATGTCCTCTTCTGACCCCTATAACTTTTTATTTTTATTTTTCTGGGCATGTATGAGGGCTCATTTTTTGCGCCATGATCTGGACTTTTTGATCGCTTTTTATTCATTTTTTAATGGTATAAAAAATGACCAAAGATACGTTATTTTGGACTTTGGAATTTTTTTACATGTACGCCATTGACCGTGCGGTTTAATTAACAATATATTTTTATAGTTTGGACATTTACGCACGCGGCAATACAACTTATGTTTATATTTATTTTTATTTACATAGTTTATTTTATGGGAAAAGAGGGATTCTGACTTTTATTAGGGAAGGGGTTAAATCACATTTATTAACTCTTATTTTTACTTTTTTTTTGCAATGTTATAGCCCCCATATTGCATACACTGATCTCTTACACTGTTCACTGCCAGCAATAGCATGGCATTGATCAGTGTTATCTGCGCTTGACTGCTCCTGCCTGGATCTCAGGCACAGAGCAGTCATTCGGCGATTGGACACGCAGGAGGCAGGTAGAGATCCTCCTGGTTTCCTGCTAGCTGTTCGGGATGCCGTGATTTCATCGTGGCGGTCCAGAAAAGCCCAACTGAGCTGCCGGGATGCTTTCAGTTTCACTTCAGAAGCGGCGGTCAACTTTGATCGCTGCATTTAAAGGGTTAATATCAGGCATCAGCTGCAGGTCCCGGCTGTTGATGGCTGCCGGGACCTACCCGATATGGCGTGGGGTCAACGCGTAACCCAGCGGGAGTCGGCGCAGGATGTAAACATCCCTCCTGTGTCGTTAAGGAGTTAAACTTACATGGGGCAGGTAACAGGTGTGGGCAATATAAAAATCACACCTGAAAGAAGTTAAAAAGGAGAGAAGTTCACTTAGTCTTTGCATTGTGTGTCTGGGTGTGCCACACTGAGCATGGACAACAAAAAGAGGAGAAGCGAACTGTCTGAGGACTTGAGAACCAAAATTGTAGAAAAATGTCAACCATCTCAAGGTTACAAGTCCATCTCCAGAGATCTAGGTTTGCCTTTGTCCACAGTGTGCAACATTATCAAGAAGTCTGCAACCCATGGCACTGTAGCTAATCTCCCTGGGCATGGACGGAAAAGACTAATTGATGAAAGGTGTCAACACAGGATAGTCTGAATGGTGGATAAGCAGCCCCAAACAAGTTCCAAAGATATTCAAGCTGTGTTGCAGACTCAGGGAGCATCAGTGTCAGCATGAACTATCCTTCAACATTTAAATGAAATGAAACGTTATGGCAGGAGACCCAGGAGGACCCCACTACTAACACAGAGACATAAAAAAGAAAGACTACATTTTGCCAAAATGAACTTGAGTAAGCCAATATCCTTCTGGGAAAACATCTTGTGGACAGATGAGACCAAGATAGAGCTTTTTGGTAAAGCACATCATTCTACTGTTTACTGAAAATGGAATGAAGCCTATAAAGAAAAGAGCACAGTATAGTAGAGGTTCAATGATGTTTTGGGGTTGTTTTGCTGCCAATTTGCTTTTTTTCGTCCCTTTTTTGGTTTAGTTCCTATACACACAAAGGGAATAAACATGTGTATAGCAAAACATGTATTACTTCAAACCTTTTCAGTGAGAAATACTTCATTTTCTAGAAACATTTCAGGGGTGCCAACATTTACGGCCATGACTGTATATGGACAGATTTTCTCTTTAAATTATCCAAGATATATGCATATATATATATATATATATATATATATATATATATATATATTGTGGTAAGGTGTACGGGAAAGTGGTGGATGGGGTGTATATTTCCCCTGGTTTCCTCAGCCGGGCACGATGATGGAAATCCAGGAGGATATGCTGCTTTAGCAGAGCTAGTCTGCTAGGCCTCTTTTGTTTAAACTTCATGGGCTGGATTTCCTGGACTGGAGGACAGGTTGGATGTGGGAGTGCTCCAGTCTACACCCCTAGTCCACTGTGGGTTTGCCTATTTCAAGGTGTCCTCAGGTAAGGTTGGGTGGCTGCTAATTGCTGGAGAAACAGACACAGCCAGAGCTGCAGCTGAAAACCCACCAGGTCTGAACTTTATTCTCTTGACATTTGTGTGAGTTTGCTTGGGGCCAGACATTAGGCCCACATTAGGATAGAGAGGTATACTGATGTTTAGTTAGAGCCGGACAAACTTAGGTTTTGTTGTTTTGTTTGCACTATGCTTTGTGCCTAAAATTCATTTAAATAAACATCTGAATCAATGAACTAACCGTATGAATTATTTTTTCTTTACATAGTTGAATGTGCTGACAACAAAATCACACAAAAATGATCAATTGAAATCAAATTTATCAACCCATGGGGGTCTGGATATGGAGTCACACTCAAAATCAAAATGGAAAAGCACACTACAGGCTGATCCAACTTTGATGTAATGTACTTAAAAGTCAAAATGAGGCTCAGTAGTGTGTGTGGCCTCCACGTGCCGGTATGAGGTGGCGGATCGTCTCCCAAGGGATGTCCTGTGTCAGGAGAGGAAAAAAGGGTATATCCGCACTCACCGCCGAGTTCGACTTCAATCGTTCCTATGTGGAAACATCCACGGGATCAGAGCAGAGGTAACACTGTGTGCGCTCCGAAGCGATAACCGGCTATTTCGCGCACATGCGCATCATCCTGAGGGATGTCCTCCCAGACCTGGACTAAAGCATCCGCCAACTCCAAGACAGTCTGTGGTGCAACGTGGCATTGGTGGATGGAACCAGACATGATATCCCAGATGTGCTCAATCGGATTCAGGTCTGGGGAACGGGCAGGCCAGTCCATAGCATCAATGCCTTCCTCTTGCAGGAACTGCTGACTCACTCCAGCCACATGAGGTCTAGCATTGTCTTGCATTAGGAGGAACCCAGGGCCAACCGCACCAGCATATGGTCTCACAAGGGGTCTGAGGATCTCATCTCGGTACCTAATGGCAATCAGGCTACCTCTGGCAAGCACACAGAGGGCTGTGCGGCCCCCCCAAAGAAATGCCACCCCACACCATTACTGACCCACTGCCAAATCGGTCATGCTGGAGGATGTTGCAGGCAGCAGAACGTTTTCCATGGCATCTCCAGACTCAGTCTTGTCTGTCACGTGCCCATTGGGAACCTGCTTTTATCTGTGAAGAGCACAGGGCGCCAGTGGCGAATTTGCCAATCTTGGCAAATGCCAAACGTCCTGCATGGTGTTGGGCTGTAAGCACAACCCCCACCTGTGGACGTCAGGCCCTCATACCACCCTTATGGAGCCTGTTTCCGTTTCAGTGGACACATGCACATTTGTGGCCTGCTGGAGGTCATTTTGCAGTGCTCTGGCAGTGCTCCTCCTGCTCCTTCTTGCAAAAAAGGCTGCTGGGTTGTTGCCCTCCTACGGCCTCCTCCACGTCTCCTGATGTACTGGCCTGTCTCCTGGTAGTGCCTCCATGCTCTGGACACTACGCTAACAGACACAGCAAACCTTCTTGCCACAGCTCGCATTGATGTCCCCTCCTGGATGAGCTGCACTACCTGAGCCACTTGTGTAGGTTGTAGACTCCGTCTTATGCTACCACTAGAGTGAAAGCACCGCCAGAATTCAAAAGTGACTAAAACATCATCCAGGAAGCATAGGAACTGAGAAGTATTCTGCGGTCACCATCTGCAGAACCACTCCTTTATTGGGGGGTGTCTAGCTAATTTCCTATAATTTCCACCTGTTGTCTGTTCTATTTGCACAACAGCATGTGAAATTGATTGTCAATCAGTGCTGCTTCGTGAGTGGACAGTGTGATTTCACAGAAGTGGGATTGACTTGGAGTTATATTGTGTTGTTTAAGCGTTCCTTTTATTTTTTTGACCAGTTTATATATGTGTATATATATATATATATATATATGCTAGCTGAGTACCCGGTGTTGCCCAGTTTTTCCTTCCTAATCCTTGTTGGGGAGGAAAATCAACAAAGGAGGAAGCTTTTGACTTCATATCCCATCCTCATATATTGATGTCATATCCCAACCCAATATCCCGTGCTCATATCTCAACCTCATATCCCGTCATCATATCTCTACCTCATATCCTGACCTCCTATCCCGTCCTCATATCTCGACCTCATATCCCGTCCTCCTATCCCGACCTCCTATCTCGACCTCATATCCCGTCCTCCTATCCTAACCTCCTATCCCGTCCTTCTATCTCAACCTCATATCATATATTCCATCCTCCGATCCCAACCTATCCTGACCTCCTCATCTGTCCTCATATCTCGATCTCGTATCGAATCCTCATATCCCGACCTCATACCATCCTCATTTCTCGACTTCCTATCCCAACCTCCTATCCTGTCTTCCTATCCTGTCCTCCTATCTGGTCCTCCTATCCTGTCTTCCTATCCGGTCTTCATATTCCATCCTCATATCTCAACCTCATATCCCATCCTCATATACCGTCCTCATATCCCGACCTCCTATCTCGACCTCAATTCCTGTCCTCCTATATCCACCTCATATCAAGACCTCATATACCGTCTTTATATCCCATCCTCATATCCCATCCTCAAGTGGGACAGATTTGTGATGAAGATATTGTAAGCTGAATATAGAAGGGAATGGGTCTTTGTGGGACTGGGCGGGATTTGCAAGCCAGACCGATGCACAAAAAGGGTAAATAATAAAAGGGGTGGGGCTTAAAATGTAGGCGTGTCTTTGTGAGATGGAGTGTGGCTTGTAAGCCGGATTGACACATTCACCAGGAGATGCAGAGCGGAGCTTGTGGAGTAAGGTACTGGAAGACCCATATACTTGCATAGGACTTGAAACAAAAACCCATCTTTTATGTAAGGGTGTAGGTAACGGTTAATTTAACTATCATTTTATTTTATTTAACCTATAAATAATATGTGTACCAGGTATTATTGAAATATCTCCAGCCATACGAAAGTCATGTGGGAACCTGCATTTCCCATTTATTTGCATGGGACTTTAAACAAAAACCCCAACCCTCACAAATGGGGGTAGTTAAGGGTTAAATTAACTATCCTACATTTTAAGTGGAAATATAAGAAACATGTGACCAAGTATTATCGAAATATCTCCAGCTGTTTCAAAATTATGCAGTAACAGTTCAATAAAAACCCCGCCCCTGGCAAATGGGGGTGAGTAATGGTTAAATCACCTATCCTATGTTTGTTGTTGACATATAGGTAACACGTGTGCCAAGTTTCATGTTAATATCTTTAGCCGTTTGGACGTGATGTTGGAGCATACATACATACATACACACATTCAGTTTTTAATATATATATATATATATATATATATATATATATATATATATATTTTATGGACTCAAATGCGATAAAACAATAAATACTCACTTGTTTGATCCAGCGCTAATACTCTGCACAATCTCCTTTTAGTGGACCATTGTTTTTTGAGAAGTGGACGAGACATGACAGCTGCAGACAGTAAGTGGCCATAGCAGTCACACACTGTCCTCCTGGCATCACCGATTATTAATGATGCCATGAAAACGGCACATCATCGCTATTACCACTGATTGGGTGCAGAGGTCATATGTCATCCTCTTTTCAAAATACAACAAGCCACCAACCAGAGCTTGTACAGGGGATCAGCGCTGGATTGAACAGTTGTGTATGAAATGTTCATTTTTTACCAAGCAGATTTTCATATTGTTTTCTTCGTTCACCATGTACATTACAATATCTAAGAATTACACCATTTTAATTTATCTGTCCTATGTGTTGTCAATAATACAGTGATTAAAGGGGTACTACCGTGGAAAACTTTTTTTTTTTGTTTTTAATCAACTGGTGCCAGAAAGTTAAACAGATTTGTCAATTACTTCTATTAAAAAATCTTAATCCTTCCAGTACTTTTTAGGGGCTATATACTACAAAGGAAATGCTTATCTTTTTAGATTTCTCTGATGTCATGACCACAGTGCTCTCTGCGGACCTCTGCTGTCTATTTTAGGTACTGTCCGGAGCAGCATAGGTTTGCTATGAGGATTTTCTCCTGTTCTGGACAGTTCTTAAAATGGAGGTCAGTAGAGAGCACTGTGGTCATGACATCAGAGAAATCTAAAAAGATAAGCATTTCCTCTGTAGTATACAGCCCTTGAAATGTATTGGAAGGATTACGATTTTTAAATAGAAGTAATTTACAAATCTGTTTAACTTTCTGGCACCAGTTGATTTTAAAAAAAAAGTTTTCCACGGTAGTACCCCTTTAAGGTTGTATATGCAAGAAAGGGATTCAGCCACTCCAATGAGTTAGAGTACCATTATTTTCATAAAACATGCCTCAAAATAACCCCTTAGCGACCACTGACGTAAATGTACGCCCTTTTTTAGTGGGACTTCCCGCACCAGGACGAACATTTACGTCCTGTGTACGACCGCGAGCATCGGAACGGTGCTCGCGTCATACATGACAGGTTCCGGCTGCTAGCAGCAGCCGGGGACCCGCCCGTAATGGCCGACATCCGCGATCGCCATTAACCCCTCAGATGCCGTGATCAATACAGATCACGACATCTGCGGCATTGCTGTACTTTGATCATCGGATCGCCCCGCAGCGCTGCCGCGGCGATCCCTCACCTGGCTCCGGCCATCTCCCGGGGTCTTCTGCTCTGATCTGCGATTTAGTTGACCAGAGCAGAAGATGATCACTGAGCAGTGCTGTGTCCTATGCATAGCACGGCACAGTATTAGCAATCAAAGTATTGCTATAGATAGTCCCCTGTGGGAACATAAAAAGTGTAAAAAAAAAAGTTGAAAATGTAAAAAAATGTGAAAAATCCCCTCCCCCAATAAAAATGCGTAAACATTTTTTTAAATAAACATATTTGGTATCGCCGCATGCGTAAATGTCCGAACTATCAAAATATAATGTTGATGATCCCGTACTGGGAATGGTGTAAACGTAAAAATAAAAAAAGTCCAAAAATTCCCCTTTTTTGTCAAATTTTATTTTAAAAAAATTAATAAAAAATGATCTAAAAGTTTTATATATGCAAATGGGGTATCTAAAAAAAAGTAAAGATGACGGCGCAAAAAATGAGTCCTCATACCGCCCTGTATATGGAAAAAAGGAAAAAGTTATAGGTGTTCAAAATAGGGTGATTTTAGATTACTGATTTTGTACAAAAAGTTTTAGATTTTTTTTAAGCGGTACAAAAATAAAAAAGTATCTAGCCATGGATATCATTTTAATTATATTGAACCACAGAATAAAGAACACATGTCATTGTTACCGTAAAGTGTATAGTGTGAAAACAAAACCCTCCAAAATGTGCAAAATTTTGGTTCTCATTGAAATTTCCTCCCTAAAATTATTTTTTTGGGGTCCGCCGTACATTTTATGGTAAAATGAGAGGTTTCATTACAAAGTACAATTGGTCACGCAAAAAACAAGCCCTTATATGGGTCTGTAGATGGAAATATAAAAGAGTTATGGATTTTAGAAGGCAAGGAAGAAAAAACGAAAACGCAAAAATAAAATTGGCCTGGTCCTTAAGGTGAAAATGGGCTTGGTCATTAAGGGGTTAACAATGAAACCTATAGCTTTGGTTGGTATAGATAAAGAAAAAACATACTAAAATTATACAGGAAAGACCAAATGTATTGGAAAGATTTATCAAAACTAGATCAGAGAAAAACATTTTGGCTTATAGCAGCCAATTGGATTACACATTTCTTTTTATGATGAAGTTTACTAAATACAACTTAAAGGGGTACTCTGCCCTAGACATCTTATCCCCTATCCAAAGGATAGGGTATAAGATGTCTGATCTTGGGGGCACCCGGCGAGTGTCGGGTGCTGTGTCGGAGGCACGTGAGGTCATGGCCATGCCCCCTCAATGCAAGTCTATGGGAGGGGGCGTGACGTCACGCCCCCTCCCATAGACTTGCATTGAGGGGGCATAGCCATGACCTCACAAGCGGGGTGTGGCCGTGAACTCACTAGCCTCCACCCCGCATCGCCTGTCACTGGATGTCTAAGATGCCGCAGCCAAGATCCCGGGGGACAAACTCGATCAGGCATCTTATCCCAAAGGAGAAGACCATATAGTGGCTGAATGACACAGCCTGGAGGTGGCAGAAGCATGAGGAAACCATATAGTTGCTAAATGACACAGCCTGGAGGTGGTGGCAGCATGAGGAGACCATATAGTGTCTGAATGACACAGCGTGGAGGTGGTGGCAGCATGAGGAGAACAAATAGTGGCTGAATGACACAGCTTGGAGTTGGTGGCAGCATATAATGGCTGAATGACACAGCCTGGAGTTTACGGCAGCATGAAGAGAACATATAGTGGCTGAATGACACAGCGTGGAGGTGGCGGCAGTATGAGACAGCATGGGTCTGGCATCAGCATGAGGAGAACATATGGTGGCAGAATGAGACAGCCTGAAGGTGGCATCAGTATGAGGAGAACATATGATGGCAGAATGAGACAGCCTGGAGGTGGCAGCAGCATCAGGAATCCTGAAAGTGACCGGGTGAGAGGGTGGCAATACCAGTGATGAAGGTAAGTGAAAAAAGGAGAACTTGGCATCAGGTGTGTGGCATCAGGCGGTTGGCAGGATCAGAATAGTAGCTGAGGCAGGTCGGCAGAAGAAACGGTCTCTCTTTGTGAAAGTGTTAGTGTGCACTAGTAAGTTTTGGGGATATACATTATGTAAAACATAACTTTTAATCATATTCTTAGGATAGAACATATGGACCCAAAATGTTTTTCTAAATCAAACAAAAGGAAATGTGTGCAAAAAACACCATGTGCCACCTACACCACCAAGTATTGATGTGATGCAAAGACCTCTAAAAGGTAGAAGAGAACAACGCATGGTCCATTGTAACCGGTAGGGGTTGTAAGGCCCTACTCTCCGATTATTAATTCCCTTTTTAGGGTGAGTAACACTTGCCAAGAAGGGAATTAATAATGCGAGAGTAGGGCCTTACAGGGGAAGTTTTTACCCCACCAGTTACAATGGACCATACGTTGTTCCCTTCCACCTTCTAGAGGTCTTTGCATCACATCAATACTTGGTGGTGTAGGTGGCACATGGTGTTTTTTCCACACCTTTCCTTTTGTTTGATAAAAAAAAAAATATTGGGTACATATATTTTATCCTAAGAAAAGTTATGTTTTAGCTCATGCATATCCTCAATACTTACTTGTGGTCTGATGTGGAGGAATGTCTATAACTGGGCAGCAGCACTATCCATATTTGTGAAGTGTTAGTTTGGCACCATGGTCAATCTACTCTGATGCATCAGGCATTGATTGGTGTGTGGAAATCCTGCCTGATCCATGCCTGATTCACCTTCACAAAGGTCAGTCTCTCCACATTTTTCGTGGACAGACAAGTTCTCCTTGGGGTGACTATGGCCCCCACCGCACTAAACACCCACTTTGATGGCACACTACTGGCCGGGCAGGACAGCTTTTCCAGGGCAAACTCTGCTAGTTGAGGCCACAAGTCAAGTTTGGCTTCCCAGAAGTCCAGCAGATCTTCAAGGTGTGTTGTTGGCATGGTCATGTCAAGGTATGCAACCACCCGCTGGTTCAGGTCCTGCTCTAGGTCTATCTGCTGCTGATGAGTTGCTTCACTATGCTGGTGAAGAAAGCTACTCATAAGTGACTGTAGACTCAGGCTGCTGCTGATGGAGCTGGTACTGCTCCGGCTACCTCCCCCAGCAGCCATGGCAGTGGAAGGTGAGCGCAGAGGGCCCCCTGAGTCAGACCTGCGAGAAGATGGACGATGGCGCAGATAGGCATTGGCCAACTGGCTACGTAGGATGTCTCTGTAGTAGGATAGATTGTCCTCCCTCTCAGTGGGTGTAAAAAAAAGTCCCCCATAATTTTTTTTTTTTTAACCTTCAGGTTTGGACTAACCACCACCTGAAAAACACATCACTTTTACTTCATAATTTTGTCCTTCTTAGGTGTAGTCCAACTCATCATTAGGTTATTCTTTAATTATACAAAAATTCACGAACCACCGCAGTTACATTTTAACATGTCTCCACTTCAAAAACTTCCATATCCCCTCTGCATCCATCTCACCCATTTTCTTTTTATCACATAAATAAACTGTATACAACCTATCCAAAATCAATCTTATACTTCCTTTCACTGTTACATCTTTCGTTTTGAACATCCATAAATTCCTTACATCCCACAAAATCTTCTTTTTAATTGCCAACAACCCAAACAAACACGGCGCAAGTCTCAGGCTTACTTGTCGCAGCGCAGGCAAGATGTTCTTCCCGTTGTCGGTCACCATGGTTCCCATTTGAAGTTTTCGAGGAGTAAGCCATGATTCAATTTCTTGATGAATGTCTTTTAGCAGTTCCTCCCCTGTGTGACTCCGTTTTCCAAGGCAAACCATGTGAAGAACAGCGTGACACCGCCGTGCCCTTCACACATAGTATGCTGGAGGGGCACTGAGACTTGTTCGTGCAATGGAGGCTGAGGACACGGTGGAGGATGAACAGGTGGAGTGGCACACTATCACAGGACCAACGGCCTGAGAGCGTGGAGGCGGAATCGGTGTGACATGTCCAAGTTGCTGTTGTGGCTGTGCAGGAACCACATTCACCCAATGGCCCGTAAAGGACATGTATTGTCCCTGACCGTAATTACAGCTCTAGACGTCAGCGCAGCCATGCACTTTGGTACACACCAACAGTCTCAAGGACTGTCCCACCTTTTGTTACCCAAAATTGTACAGGGCTGGTACTGCCTTTTTTGGTTCATGGCTTTATGATGGCTTAGGACTCTCCACCTCGGCTTGGCACAGGCCATCAGTTCTATGAAAGGTGCTGAGTCCACCACTTGAAAAGGGAGGGACTGCAGCACCAGCAACTTGGACAGGAGCACATTCAGCTTTTGCGCCGTTGGATGAGTGGGAGCATACTATTGTCTCTTGGACCTGGCTTCGCCGATGGATCGCTTGTGGAATGACTGACTCAAAGTAGATGGAGCGGAAGCATGTGGAGCGACAAAAGATGGCATGACATACAGCTCCCTTCGGCTGAGGTGGTGGATCCTTGGGTGGCTGAAACAGGGAGCGGAGTGCCACTGGGTGATGCAGCAGGCTGGACCAACTCATCAGAGCTACGGTTCTCCCAGGCCGCTTTATGATAACGCTGCATATGATGACGCAGGGCTGTGGTGCCAACATCGGGACCCTGGCCACACTTCACCTTCTGCCGACATATCTTGCTTGTGGCCAGGTTAACATCCTCCGGATGCTTGATGAAAAACTGCCACACCACCGAGTAGCTGATTTTCCCGCCAACAGTTCACACTGATTGACTGCTACTGCTGCCGACTCCAGGAACCCCTGTTCCTCTACATCCATCCCGGGAAGGTAGGCTGCCGCAAAGCAGGTGGTCTCCCCCGGGCACGTTTGACTCCAGACTTTCCACTTCTGCCACTATGCTGACTGCCAAACATGCTACCAACATGCTAACTCAGCTGCTGCCTCACGGGCAACCTGCAACCCTCTTCTCCAGATGATGATGAAGCCCCTTCTGCACCTGGCTCCCAAGTTCGATCGGCTTCATCATCATGTCACTGCATGTCACTGATATCCTCCTTAGGTTCCTCAACACTGTCTGTCTGCTTCAGGAGCCTGAACGCTCGCAACACCACCTCCCACACCACTCTCCTCATCACTACTTGCTTAGAGGAGGAAGCGGAGGATGTCTCCTCCACTTGGCTGGACAGTAGCTGCTGACTGTCCTCTAGTAGATCATCCTCACTAAATAGTGGAGCTGAACCCATAGTATAAGGGAGGGAGGGAACAGCATAGGAGGACAGGGACTGCTCCCGGGCCATGCCAACTGAGAGTTGTTTCTGAGGAACCCACCAACTGTTGACTGTGGGTGTCAGATGTCACTTGTGATGAAGTGGATAACTGTGTTAACCAATTGATGATGGCAGATGGGTTGCTGGTTGAGACACGACCACTAGCTGATACCGGGAGATCAGGCCTCTTGCTGCAACTCCTGCTGCCTCTCACCCCTAGTCTGCTGCGACCTGTGCCTCATGAATTTAGTACTCTGCCACTCCTCTGTGAATGTCCTGGCATTTCTCTGCCTGACATACTTAGTGCGTATATGAGGGGAGGACAATGCGCTCCACTATGCTTAAAACAGTATTTGTCTACAACACCAGCAGGTGTGTACTTTTGGCTGGCCTTTCACAGTATCTAGGCCCTCAGATTTTAACAGGAACAAAACAGTACACCACTTAGATGTACGCATGTGGCATGCACCTATGAGGGGAGGACAATGCGCTCCATTACGCTTAAAACAGTGTGTGTGTACAACACCAGCCGGTGTGTACTTTTGCCCGGCCTTTCACAGTATGTAGGCCCTTAAGACTGTAACAGGAGCAAAATAGTACACCACTTAGATGTACGTATGTGGTATGCATGAGGAAAATACGCTCCAGTACATTTAACCCCTTAAAGACAGAGCGTTTTTCCGTTTTTGCACTTTCATTTTTTCCTCCTTACCTTTAAAAAATCATAACCATTTCAATTTTGCACCAAAAAATCCATATTGTTTGCACCACCAATTCTACTTTGTAATGACAATAGGCAAACAAGAGCAGGAAGCCGGCACATACGAGACTACGCATACAGTGGAGCGCAGGATGACACAAATTACATGACTCACTGGAAGCCTGTAGCAGAGGTGCAGGGCCAAGCAGCACATAAAGCAGAGCGCAAAGAGGCCACACTCACCAAACCAGGGCTTTATTCAGGTCTTGAAGACATGCAGTAGGCGATAGGCGGGGGAGCTGTGGTGGAGGACAGGGGAGAGACCAGAACAAGCTGCTTCGTGCGACTAGTGCACTTCCTCTAGCCTGAATGACCAACTTATTTTGTAATGACATCAGTTTTTTTTACCCAAAAATCTATGGCGCAACCTAAAAAAATCATTGTGAGACAAAATTGAAGAAAAAACACAATTTTGTCAATTTTGGGGGCTTCCGTTTCTACGCAATACCTTTTTGGTAAAAATTACACCTTTTCTTTATTCTGTAGGTCCATATGATTTAAAGGATACCCTACTTATATAGGTTTGATTTTGTCTTACTTCTGGAAAAAAAATCATAACTACATGCACGAAAATTGATACGTTTAAAATTGTCATCTTCTGGCCCCTATAGCTTTTTTTTCTGCATATGGGGTGGTATGAGGGCTCATTTTTTGCACCAATATCTGAAGTTTTTAGTATTGTACCATTTTTCTATTGATCAGACTTTTTGATAGCTTTTTATTCATTCATTCATGACATAAATAGTGACCAAAAATACGCTATTTTGGAATTTTTTTGTGCATACAGAACTGACCGTGTGGTTTAATTAACAATATATTTTTATAGTTCGGACATTTACGCACAGGGCGATACCACATATGTTTATCTTTATTATGGTTACATATTTTTCATATGGAATTTGGGAAAAGTAGGGTGATTTAAACTTTTAATAAGGAAGGGGTTAATGGGTGGTTTTTTTTTACACTTTCAGTCCCCTTAGGGGACTTTTAGGACGAATCATTAGATTCCTCATACAGATCAATGTGGTTTCTTATAACCACATTCATCTGTGTGCTCTGTGCTCGATGCATAAAGCCTTGTTCTGCCAGTTTTTATCATTCACCGCGCACCAGACGGCATAGGACGTGAGGTAAGCCCTCTGCCTACCTCAGAAATGGGGAGCCAGCGCCATACAACTGTTGCCATCTCAGGACAAGCCGGCTCGTCCTTAGATGGCAAGCGGTTAAAACTGTTTTTGTGTACAACACCAGCAGTACGCACCACTGCTGCAGCACACATTCGCTGTGTACTACACCCAAAATTGCACTTTCTCTCTCAATCTCACTCCCTACCCTATCAGTGCTTATAGGCCGGATTTGTGCTTGAGGTGAATTGCTACTGTAAGAAAGCTTTTCTGTGCAATACACTGCTCTCTGTCCCTCTCTGTCCCTCTCTGTAATAGAACGCTGATGTGACTGGGAGGTGAAACCGTGCTGTAAAAATGCTTTTCTCTGAAACACACTGCTCTCTGTCCTTCTCTCTGTGCAACAGAATGCTCATGTGACTGGAAGGTGAATCGTTGCTGGAAAAATGCTTTTCTGTGCAACACAGCGCTCTCTCTGCAATAAAAGGCTGAAGTGACTGGCCACAAGATGGCTGCCAATTAGATAGGGCTGTGACATCACAGGGGTGGCTGGCTGCTGATAAGCAGCATGCTGCATGTGATTCAGGTTCATCCCGCCCACCCCTGTTCCCACCTTCCCAGGATTCCTTGCCCCATGTCCTCACATGTGGATTTGCCATTTTAGTTGCCCTGGAGCCTGGTCCACACTAAATGGAGTTTAATGAAGCGATATGCGCGATCGAATCACAGCGATATTCACATTCATTGCAAATCATATTTTTCCTGAAATTCGTAACAAATTCGGATTTGTCAGATTCGATTCGCTGATCACTACTTATTACCAAAACACAAATTAAAGCAACCTTTTACATCAAATAAAAGAAAGTCACTGTGCAGTGCAACAATTTTGATACACCAAACAGAAAAAACACTGATCACAGACAGATAATCAAAATGTAAAGAATTGGTATAGATTCCTCACTCACCCCCGTGTCCTATTGTGCACGGACTGGCGTAGACTCCACCCATGCAAACATCTGGAACAGAAGGCAATGTCCAGCGCAAACTTCTTTCCAAAAGGTGCAATTTTATTGATATTCACCACAGGCGATGCATTTAGGCCCTACAAATGGGACTTAGTCATGACTAAGGCCCATTTGTAGGGACGAAACGCGTCACCTGTGTTACTACTGTCTGTGCACCGTGGTGAATATCAATAAAATTGCACCATTTGGAAAGGAGTTTGTGCTGGACATTGCCTTTTTCATCTAGATAATCAAAATGTAATAATTCTCTAATAAAGCATACAAAAAATACAAAAAAATATGTAATGAAATACAGCACCTTACCCACCAAGACATCACTATACCCACAGGAAGGAGGAAAAAAGGAAAATGAGATGAAAAGTGTCAACATCCGGGTTGAATATAATTTATAACAGGCTCGCTAAGTCCAATTGTAAAGAGCACAATGCATAAACAAGGAGAAGACAGCCAAGATGGAGAAAAACCACAATATCTACCATGTTTAGATACTTACCAAGGTGTGCATGTACACCAACATATGTTTTGCTCCTACTGAGTTGCGTTATATATCATTTTTTCCATATTTTATTAAACTCTTTTTAATTTTTAAAGGCTAAAGCTCACTCCTTAGATTTTTTTAAATGCAATTTTTTTGGTAATTTTATTGCTCTTGTAACCTCATTTACCAGCTATGCAGAATTCAGTTTTAATCAGTTGTACTTGTTAAGCAGTATAGTTATTCAGTGTTGATTTAAAGTATTTAACAACAATTTATCTTCTGTATCAGTATTTGACAACAGTTCCTCCCAGTCTATGCCTTGTAGTGCAGCTCTTAGCCCAGGGAAATTTGCCGTTTTAAAATGATAAGTTTTTGCTCTCCCAACATGTCTTTTTTACACTTTAAACCAAAAGTAGCTATTCTGTGATCTCTATTACCAAGGTTTTCATGTACAGTTTAATTCCCAACCACCTCTGCATTGTTAGAAATGACCAGATGCAACAGAGCATCACTTCTTGTTGCGTCCTCCACAAACTGGCCCATAAAATTATCCTGCAATAAATTTAGGAATTGTCTCCCTTTTTCAATTTTAGCCGAACCCTGACCCCAATCAATATGTGGATAGCTAAAATCTTCCATTATTACCACTGTACCCGTCCGGGCAGCCCTCTCTGTTTGTGCATGCAGCTGAACTTCTATCTCCTCAGTGGTGTTGGGGGGTCTATAGATCACACCAAAAATTATCTTTTCAGTGTTTACCTCCTTTTGTAATTTTACCCACAAAGATTCCACATCCTCAAAATCATCCACTTTTGAATCTTTTACAATGATCGTAATGCAACTGGTTTAAAAGCACTGGCATACTATGTGTCCTGTCTTTTACCTGCATCAGGCAAGGCATCTGTACCTTGTTCTGTTGCTTCTGCCATTGCTCCAGTTTCCCCTCTGTCCTCTAGGGGCTGCACGTGAGCACTGGCTGAGACTTATAGGGCCAATGTGCGCTCCCTGTTGGATTCCCAGCCAATCCCTGCCGGGCACCACCTATAAAAGAGCACTCCTCCCTTTCTGTGATGCCTGAGCAATATTGTAGGTTTCTACAGCAAAGGTCCCTGTCTCTAGTGTTCCTGTCTGCTGCACCTGACCTATCCAGCTCTGCTGTTGTTACAGCACCTGCCTGCTAAGTCACCTAAGTAAGCTCTGCTGTGTCTGACGCCTTCTGTAGTTTTGGTTTGTTAAATTCTGCAAGCTAGGCCAGCGGACACTTGTGGCACAGTGGGTCCTCACCAATGGGGCATTACACAGACTTTCCTATCACTTCTAACATACAGTCATATTTCGCTTTTCTTGTTCACCCTACCCTTTTGAAACAGTGAAAATCCCTGCAGATGCAAGGAGTCTAGTCATGTCTCGGTGACACCTACTACATCAACGGCCCTCATTTACTTAGAAAATCGGATAGACTTAGAAAGTCTATCTTGCTTTCTTACCCGACTGCTTTTTTCCCCTGGTATTTATTATTATGTCGCATCCTGTTTGTCGCACGTGGGTTTTGTTGGTTTTGGTTTCCAACTCCTCTGAGTTGTCGGGAAAAAATCCACAACAATTCAACAAATTCGGGTTGGAAACCTTTATAAATACGTGGGAAAGCTCAGAAATGTCGGGTTACGCCCCTTTTTCGGGTTTGGGAGAATCCACATCGGGTCCGTCGGGAAAAAATGTTGCATCGTGTCGCAGACTGACGCACGATGTCTGCGACATGTTGCAGACAAAGATGCGCCAAAAAAAAATGACAAAAGAAGTTGGGTTTAGAATAGTAAATGAGGGCCAATGTGTTCCTCCAGTCAAATTTTCCGATAATTATACTTTTTTAATTGAAATAATACAGTAAACAGCAAATCGAATTCAAGTGTAAATCTAGAAATATTTAGATATACTTCACATATTGTAACAAGAGATCTGAACCTGTTTTAGTCAAAATAATTTACAACTGGTTAAGTCACTTGAAATCCTTGGATATTATCTGGCACACATCTTGTCAGAGCAAACATGGACATAAACTGGGGTCAACATCTGTGCTATTTTTTGTAAGAAACAATAAAAAGTCAATAGAAATATTCAATGAACTTTGACAAGCCACCAGTCACATATATGACGTGAGAAAACTGATACTGTGTTTTCATTGGAAAAGAAAATTTTTTTTTCATGTGGTTGGAAATAGATTGATCAGCTGATAGTGTCTATTGACTTTAATGACATATGCTTTGGACAACACTGGTGAAATTTTAGATTGTATTTAGGAATACAGACATCATTCCCATATGAACTTATCTTTTAATAACTCCCAACATCTCCCAAAGTTCTAAAGTCTCCATTACCTCTTGATAAGTAATGAACTCTTTTTGACGTTACCGGGTCGAGTATCTTTCATGACACTAAAACTTATCCTTGAAAATTCTGATATCATTTCTTTTATTTTATTTTTCAAATGAGACAAATGTTTTAATTTAATTTTGAAATGTTTTTTTTTACTATTCCAAGAAGTCTGAGTCTATTGTTGAATATAATATATATATATATATATATATATATATATATATATATTACACCCATATACTAATTTATTGAATGCATATATATATTATCTAAACAGTAACGATTATAATTGTACATACTTTTCATGTATCTCTGGAGTTTGTGAGACTCTAAGGATATGTTCGGAAATTCCATTGTGTGAACATAGCCTTAAAGGGGTACTCCGGTGCTTAGACATCTTCAAAGGTTAGGCGATAAGATGCCTGATCGCGGGGGTCCAGCCACTGGGGACCCCCGTGATCTTGCACGCCCCGGTGATCTTGACAGCTGAAACTCCCCCTCACATAGGCTTGCATTGAGGGGGCAGAGCGTGATGTAACACGGGGGGGGGGGGCGTGACGTCACAATGCTCCGGCCCCGCGATCGACAGTAATCAGACCCGGAGCGAACGCGCTCCGGGGACTGATTTTAACGGGGTGCGGCGTGCAAGATCACGGGGGTCCCCAGCGGCGGGACACCTGCGATCAGGCATCTTATCCCCTATACTTTGGATAGGGGATAAGATGTCTAAGTGCTGGAGTACCCCTTTAATGTATATGTGCAGCCTAGGTTTGGGGTTTCCTGGTCTGAAAAGGTTTGCAACCATTGCTCAATGCCCAATAAGTTCTGTGCACAAGCCCTTTTCTCATAAACAGGATTCGTGCATGGAACATGCTGGGCATTTTACAGTCACATTGTCATCTGTTAAGTCCAGTGTAAGTTGCATCTCTCTGCACTGATCTGTACAGAAGAGCAGCTATGGACTTACGCTTCAAGAAATCTGGAGAAAATGTTCATGTATCATTCATAACTTGTGTTCAGTGGTTCCAAACTTCTTCAGACCAAGAAACTCCAAACCAAGACTGCATTGCAAATCCTAGTAAACGGATGACAAATCGCAAAGTTCCTGTTTTCCATAGAGATGTCACTAAGTAGGCTGAAATTGGCCTCCACTGCCAGGGAACATATCATTGGTAGAGATGACACATCAACCATAAGATAAATTCATGGACAACCCAGACTTTTTACAGACATGTTGGCTGCACCCTTATGATGCACATCCCCAAATTTCTCTAGCTAAAGCCTAAGAAGATGAGTTCCAAATATAAATTCAGACCCGAGACTTCAGACCTCCAAAAGTAATTTAAAAGGCGTTTCAAAGAATAACCCAGAATTCATGCACCAAAATTTATTTTATTTTTTGCGCCACCAATTCTACTTTGCAGTGACATCAGTCATTTTACCCAAAAATCTAGGCGAAACCGAAAAAAGTATCATTGTGCAACGGAATTTTTAAAAAAACGCCATTTTGTAAATTTTGCGAGCTACCGTCTCTACGCAGAACATTTTTCGGTAAAAATGACACCTTATCATTATTCTGTAGGTCCATAGGATTAAAATGATATCCTATTTATATAGGTTTGATATTGTCTTACTTCTGGAAAAAAATCATAACTACATGCAGGAAAATTTATATGTTTAAAATTGTCATTTTCTGACCCCTATAACTTTTTTATTTTTCTGCGTACGGGGCGGTATGAGGTCTAATTTTTTGCAACGTGATCTGAAGTTTTTATCGGTACCATTTTTGTATTGAATGGACTTTCTGATCGCTTTTATTCATTTTTTCATGATGTGAAAAGTGAACAAAAATACACTATTTTGGACTTTGGATTTTTTTTGCTCGTACGCCATTGACCGTGCGGTTTATATTTTATAGTTATGTAGTATTTTTTTATAGTTCGGACATTTACGCACGTGGCGATACCACACATGTTTATATTTATTTTTATTTACATTTTTTTTTTTATGGGAAAAGGGGGGTGATTTGGAATTTTATTAGGGAAGGGGTTAAATCACATTTATTAATTTTTTTTACACAGTTTTTTTTAGCAATGTTATAGCCCCCATAGGGGGCTATAACATTGCATACACTGATTGCAGGCGCTGTTCACTGCAAAGCCATAGCTTTGCATTGATCAGTGTTATCAGCGGTCGATTGCTCAAGCCTGAATCTCAGGCTTGGAGCAATCAATCGCTGATCGGTTGCACCAGAGGAAGGTGAGTGACCCTCCACTTGCGTCCTAGCTGATCGGAACACCACATTTTCACTGTGGTGGTCCCGATCAGCTCCACTGAGCAGCCGGGAAGGTTTTACTTTCATTTTAGACGTGGCGTTCAACTTTGAACGCAGTGTCTAAAGGGTTAATAGTGCGTGGCACCACGATCGCTGCTGCGCCCTATTAGCCCCAGGTCCCGGCCCGATATGACATGCGGTCACCGCGTGACCGCGCGTTATATCGTGGGTGCCAGCCACGGAGGTAAATATGTAAAGGTGTTAATAAGGTCTTTGGTTGTATCTTTTTTATTATTAATATAATTTTTTGATTTTATTATTTTAAATTATGCTTTAATCTTAGTCTCAGTAGGGTACTTAAATAGGGAATTCTCTGATTTAAGTCAAGATACTTGCAAAATATCTGTACTGCAATGTTATCTGTCTGTCAGCGTTATATAATTAGGCTCCTGGCTATCATGGCAACCCAACATTACCCCACAATCATATTGTGGGTAACAATAGGCTTACAAAGAAAGCATCTAAGGAGTTGAATGGCAAGGAAGGAAGTTTCCTCAGAGTCTTGCTGTTAGCACAGGCTATCATAAACCATACAAGCATTCTTTCTAACCACCACAGGATGCCTGTGCAGCACTAGACTAGAGCACCACAAAAAGTGGTAATTTAAAATTAAAGAAGAAAAAATCAATAGTTACCAACCCCCTGACCCCACTGGCCTCCCTGGTATCTTCTCTCTAGTTCAGAGATGATAACTCTGAGCAGTACCTGCCTGCTTAGGCAATCACTTGCCAAGACAGAACACCGCTGCAGCTTATTATAGGGGAACACCGATGGAAAAAAATGTTTTTTTAAATCAACTGGTGCAAGAAAGTTAAACAGATTTGTAAATTACTTCTATTTAAAAATCTTAACTCAGCTGCTGTGTACTACAGAGAAATTTGTGAAGTTCTTTCAAGCCGGACAACAGTGCTCTCTGCTGACACCTCTGTCCGTGTCAGGAACTGTCCAGGGCTAGATAGGTTTTCTATGGGGATATGCTTCTAATCTGGACAGTTCCTGACACGGACAGAGGTGTCAGCAGAGAGCACTGTTGTCGTACAGAAAAGAAATTCATAAATTTTTCTGTTTTGTACAGCAGCTAATATGTACTGGAAGGTTTAAGATTTTTTAATTTACAAATCTGTTTAACTTTCTGGCACCAGTTGATTTGAAAACATTTGTTTTCTACTTGTTTCCACCGGAGTTCCCCTTCAAATAGCTGAGGGAGCAGGTCCTGCTTGAAGCTCTTGTCTCTAAAGCAGGCAGAAGATATGACAGCAAGGTACCTGAAGGAGCAGAACTTGAGTTCCAACTGGACCAGCAGGAGATGTGGTAGGTAAGTATAGATTTTTTTTATTTGTTTCTCTACAGCCTCAGCAATATATATCTTCTGGCTTTACTGGAATACCTATTTAAAATGATATGCTGTATAAAGATTCTTAGAGATGAACAGTCCAGATCAGTTTTTCTTCCTTTTTTAGCCTTATTAACAGTGAGGGAAGTAGATCCATTGGCTTTAGATCTAGCGTTCAGCAGCATCACAGACAACATTCTCATGTGCCTGCAGCAGTAGGCTATGTGTTGTTTAGCTAAGAAGGAGTGGACAATGGTGGACAATTATACATATGGATTTCTGAATATCATGTCAATATTAAAAATTATGCACACCAAATCATGTGCATACCTAGTGTTAAAAAGTAATAGTAAATTATAGTTTATTAACAACAATTCATATAATTTGATATGATGTGCACACCTAACCAATAAAGTACATTCAAAATTAAGCAGACTAAAGTGCCTGAAAATGTTGTGAAATATACCAATCCAAAAGCTATAACAATGACGCCACTCTGATAATATTAATGCAATACATGGCCAAATAGTTCACTGTTCTATAGCCCTGTGCATTAGTATTACTCTTTGTTACTAAATATTTGCATCATTCTTAGTGTTGTTTTTTTCTAAGGTTAGGAATTAGGGAAACTGCTGCAAAAGGCAATAAATAAATCCAGGAGTTCTGTTCTGGGGTCTGGATTTTTGGGGAGTCTGATCAACAACTAATCAACACAGTATATTTCTGAAGGCATATACCGTATCAGCGAAGCATGTATCTGAGCATTTAGATAACAGCACAGTGTATATTTGGGCAGCACAGTATCTATTTTAAGGGCACACTAGGTAGCACAGTATATATATGGGAGCACATTTAGCACCCAAGAATACATTTGGGGTCACATATAGTGGCATAGTATATCTCTGGGGAAACACATTAAGCATAACCTTAAACCTGTAATGGCTGCTTTAAAACTGGGTTACAGGAGTCCCTGTTTACTGATAGATTAGGGACCCAGATGCTACCGATGGGAATACAGCTAATAATCATGACATATTAACCCCTTTAGGACACAGCCCATTTGGCCTTAAAGGGGTACTCTGCCCCTAGACACCGTATCCCTTATCCTTTAGAGGACCTTCCTGCTGCACCCAGCGTTCATTTAGAGCACCAGGTGCCGGAGGCTCGTGACGTCACGGCCACGCCCTGCTTATGATGTCACAGCCACGCCCCCCTCAATGGAAATCTATGGGAGGGGGTGTAACGGCCATCACGCCCCCTCCCATAGACTTGCATTGAGGGGGCGTGGCATGACCGTAAAGTCACGAGCCTCTGCCCCGCATCACCAGTGATCACCAAGTTCGCGCTGTGCACCAGATGTCTGAGGTGCTGCAGCCGAGATAACGGGAGTCCCCAGCGGCGGGACCTCCACAACCATGGATAAGATGTCTAGGGGCGGAATACCCATTTAAGGACACAGACAATTTTATTTTAGCATTTTCGTTTTTTCCTCTTTGCCTTCTTAAAATCATAACTCCTTTATATTTCCATCTACAGGCCCATATGAGGGCTTGTTTTTTGCACGACTAATTGTTCTTTGTAATGACATCACTTATTTTACCTTAAAATGTATAGCGCAAACAAAAATATATTATGTGTGTGGGGAAATTGACAAGAAAACCGAATTTTTGCAGATTTTGGAAGGTTTTGTTCCCATGCTGTACTTTTTACGGTAAAAATGACGTTTTCTTTACTCTGTGGGTCAATGCGATTAAAAAATACCCATATTTACATGCTTTTATACTACTGTATAGCTTTTAAAAAAAAGCTTTTTTTTTACAAAATTAGTATGTTAAAAATCACTATATTTTGACCACATATAACTTTTTTATTTTTCTGTATACAGGGCTGTATGAGGGCTCATTTTTTGCACCGAGACCTTTAGTTTTATATGATCAGTACTTTTGCGTATATATGACTTTTTAATCGCCTTTTATTAACTTTCTTTGGAACGTGATGTGACAGAAAAGCTCTTTTTTTTTCTCGTTTACACCGTTCACCGTATGGAATCATTAACATTATATTTTCATAGTTCAGACACGTTTTTGACTTTTTTTTGTCACACTTTTTGGGGTATAATGGGAAAAAGGGGCCATTAAAATTTTTATTAGGGGCTTTTCCACATTTTTTTAAACTTTTTTGTACTAATTTTTTTTACACTTTTTATGTCCCCATAGGGACTATCTATAGCAATCATTAGATTGCAGACACTGAACAGTGCTATGCATAGGTATAACACTGATCAGTATTATCGGCATTGTACTTCTCTGGTCTGATGAAAGGGAGTCCAGAGAAAAAGACCATGAGATGACGACCGGAGCATGTGAGGTGATCCGATCATCCATTTAAATGCCTGCATTGCCGCAAATGCCGTGATCTGTATTAATCACGGCATCTGAGGGGTTAATGGCAGACATCAGCGCTATCACTGATCTCCACCATTACCGGCTGGTCCCTGGCTGCAATTGGGACCTGACGTGCATGATGCGAGCACCGCTCCGGTGCTTGCGTCATGTACAGGACGTAAATGTACGTTCTGGTGCGTTAAGTACCAAGACACAAGGACAAGGGGTTAAAAACTGTGTCATAGTTAAAAGTTTTTATCCTACTATTATCTAATCTAGCACATTAAACCAACTAGATTCCTGCCGCAAGTGTGCAGACTACTGTATTTGTCTGATGTATTTGTATGATGTCATTTCCCTTATTCCTATTTGTAATTGAGCACATACATTATGAATAACTCCTCAGTTGTGTTACACACCCAGAACTACACATCCTGTTAAAGGGCTTTAAAAGTTTATTATTTCAAGTCATTCTTCTTACTGACTTCAATTTATGTCAAAGAGTCTCAGTTCCATATGCTACCTTGTGTAAGGAAATTGCTTCTAAGTTTATGCATTCATGCCAGTTCATACATCCAGCACCTTAAATCCCTTCAGCCACTTGCTTTGATTCTAATTAAACTTATTTCTAAATCACATTTCACTAATGTTCCTTTATCATAAGCAATGAACAGTCACCACACTGTATGTACCTGATGCATTTCACATTCTCTCTGAAATGCGCTGTAGGAAAGCTCCACATGATTGTTTTATACTACAAATTGTTTTAAATTATACAAGCCTATAAACACAATAATGCCCTTAATTATATGTTTTAACCACTTAAGGACGCATGGATTTTTTTTATTTTTGCACTTTCGTTTTTTTTGCCTCCTAAAAAACATAACGCTTTAAATTTTCCACCTACAGCCCAATATGAGAACTTATTGTTTTTTTGCCACTAATTGTGTTTTACAATGACATCACTCATTTTACCACCAAATCTATGGTGAAAAAAAAATGTACTTTTTAAATTGGAAAACAAAATGCTATTTTGCAACTTTTTTGGTCTTCTGTTTCTACGCAGTTCACTTTTAGGTAAAAACGACATTATTTTTACTTTGTAGGTCCATACGATTAAAATGATACCCAATTTATAAAGGTTTTGTTTTATTTTACTACTTCTAAAAAATTCCTAATTTTTTTATGCACATTAGTATGCTTAAAGATGTATGGGGGATATTTTTTTGCTCCATGAACTGAAGTTTTTATCTGTTTCTGTTTTGATGGGACTTTTTGAATCGCATTTTATAATGTTTTTTCTAGTATATGATGTGACCAAAAATAAGCATTTCTGGACTTCTGGGTATTTTTTTACGTTTATGTCATGGACTTGCGGTTTACTTAACATTATATTTTAATAGTTTGAACATTCATGCATGCGATGGTACCACACATGTTTATGCTTATTTTTGTTTACATTATTTAATTTGAAAAATGGGAATAGGGGATGATACAATCTTTTATTAGAGAAGGGTTAATTCACATGTTTTAACCTTTTTTTACACAAATTTTTAGTCCCCATAGGGGACTATTACATGCAGTCTATAGGTTGCATACATTGTTCAATGCTGTGCTATAGCACAACATTGATCAATGTTATCGGTGCACCGATCAGACAGTGAGGAGCTAGGTAAGGGATCTCCCGCTGTCCTCTCAGCTGATTGGGAACTGAGTCTTAGTTAACTGCTTGATATAACAGCAAGCTGAAGTCACAAGAACCCTTAAAGGGGTATTTCGGCCATAGACATCTTATCCCTTATACAAAGGATAGGGGATAAGATGTCTGATCGTGGAGGCATGCGCTGGGACCCCCGTTATCTCCATGCAGCACTTCTGTTCCAGTCTCGGAAACCTCTGTGTCACACCACGCCCCCTTGTGATGTCATGCCATGCCCCCTCCGTTCGTGTCTATGGGAGGGGGAGGGACAGCCCCTCCGCAATCAGAAATCTAATACCTTATCCTTTGGATAGGGGATAAGATGTATATGGCCATAATACCCCTTTAACCTGTTGGGGACAACGGGCATATGGATATGCCCTTGCGTCCTGGTACTTAAGGACCAAAGGCGTACCCCAGGGAATTTCCATCCCCGCTGTTAGTTGGACGGGGATTGGAACGGCATGCCTGCTTAAATCATTCAGCAGGCATCCTGTGCAAATGCCTGGGGGGGTTATGAGATTGGCGATTTGGGCGATTCCAGCCTGATCGGGTCTCTGATGACCCGATAGCCTGGAAAATAGGGTTGATCGGAGCTGTCAGAGACAGCCCCTATCATCCTAAAGGATAGGAGCAAGGTGGCAGGGGTGCTACCTCCTCCTATCCCCTGTGATTGGCCAATCAGGACTGATTGGCGAATCGCAGGGCAGGGGCGGGGGTGAACATTTATTTTCCCCTGCTCTGCCCGCCCGCTCTGGATGTCGGGAAAGAGCGAGGGAAAGATGGCGGCAATGTGTGGGGGCTGTGGATGCGGCGGGACCAGTGGCGCCGGTTACCTGGGTTCACACGGGGACCAGGGATCAGGGACCGGCGGCTGACAGGAGGCGGTAGGCAAGTGGAGGCAGCGGCGGCAATGGTCTCCAAATTGTTCTCCTCCAGTTGTTGCATAACTACAACTACCAACATGTCCTTCCGCTGTCTGGGCATGCTGGGAGTTGTAATATTGCAACAACTGGAGGCACACTGGTTGGGAAACATTGTCTGTTTCCTAACTCAGTGTTTCCCAACCTGTGTGCACTGACAGACCATGCATGCTTGGAGTTGTAGTTTTGCAACAGCTGGAGGCACATGGGTTGGGAAACACTGAGTTAGGAAACAGACAGTTGTGCGGAAACACTACGTTTGTCTGTTACCTAACTCAGTGTTTCCAAATCCCAGCCAGTGTGCCTATAGCTGTTGCATAACTACAACCCAACTAACTACAGTTGTAGTTTTGCCCCCCCCCCCCCCCCCATGTGAATGTACAGGGTACATTCACATGGGCGGGGGTTTACAGCAAGTTTCCTGCTTCAAGTTTGAGATGCAGCTATTTTTCCGCTGCAGCGGGAAACTCATTGTAAACCCCCGCCTGTGTGAATACACTAAACCTAAATAAAGAGTAAAACACTACATATAAACTACACCCTTATACTGTCGCCCACACCCCCCTCCCAATCAATCTTGTCGCCCACACCCCCCTCCCAATCTTGTACATCAGTTTTTCCAAAACGGAGCCTCCAGCTGTTGCAAAATAACATCTCCCAGTATTGCCGGGCAGCCATTCACTGTCCAGGCATGTGGGGAGTTTTGCAACAGCTGGAGGCACCCTGTTTGGGTGAAAACGGACGTACAGTATTTTTGGTGTAGAAGGCAAGTGAAACGCTTGCATCGGGTACACCCCTATGAAAAGCCCTAATTTAGGCCTTAAATGCGCATGGTGCTCTCTCACTTCAGAGCCCTATCGTATTTCAAGTCAACAGTTTAGGGCCACACATGGGGTATCTACGTACTAGGGAGAAATTGAGCTACAAATTTTGGGGGGCTTTTTCTCCTTTTACCACTTATGAAAAGGTAAAGTTGGGGTCTACACCAGCATGTTTGTGAAATATTTTTTTTTTTACACTAACATGCTGCTGTTGCCACATACTTTAAATTTTCCCAAGCAGTAAAAGGAAAAAAAGACCCCCAAAATTTGTAACACAATTTTTCTTGAGTACGGAAATACCCCACATGTGGATGCATAGTGCTCTGTGAGCGCACAACAAGGTTCAGGAGTGAGAGCGCACTATGTACATTTAAGGCCTAAATTGGTGATTTGCACAGGGGTGGCTGATTTTACAATGGTTTTGACATAAACGCAAAAAAAAAGAAATACCCACATGTGACCCCATTTTGGAAACTACACCCCTCACAGAACGTAACAAGGGGTATAGTGAGCCTGAACACCCCACAGGTGACTGACAGATTTTTGAAACAGTGGTCCGTGAAAATGAAAAATGTAATTTTTTATTTGCATAGCCCGCTATTACAAGTCAATTGCCAGTGGTGTGTAAATGCTCGCTATACCCCTTGTTACGTTTCGTGAGGGGTGTAGTTTCCAAAATGACAGATTTTTGAAACAGTGGTCCGTGAAAATGAAAAATGTAATTTTTTATTTGCATAGCCCGCTATTACAAGTCAAGTGCCAGTGGTGTGTAAATGCTCGCTATACCCCTTGTTACGTTCCGTGAGGGGTGCAGTTTCCAAAATAGTATACCATGTGGGGTGTTTTTTGCTGTTCTGGCACCATGGGGGCTTCCTAAATGTGACATGCCCCCCTAAAACCATTTCGCTCCTTCCCTTCTGATTCCTCTAGTGCACCCGCAGATCACTTAACATCTACATATGAGGTATTTCCTTACTTGAGAGAAATGTGCTTTCAAATTTTGGGGGACATTTTCATCTATAACCCCTTTTAAAAATGAAAAATTTAGGGTAACATCAGCATTTTGGTAAAAAAAATAACATTTTTCATTTTCACATCCAACTTCAACGCAAAGTCATCAAACACCTGTGGGGTGTTAAGGCTCACCGTACCCCTTGTTATGTTCCTTGAGGGGTGTAGTTTCCCAAATAGTGTACCATGTGGGGTGTTTTTTGCTGTTCTGGCACTATGGGGGCTTCCTAAATGAGACATGCCCCACAAAAACCATTTCAGCAAAATTCACTCTCCAAAAGCCAAATGTTGCTCCCTCCCTTTTGAGCCCCCTAGTGCACCGGCAGAGCACTTTACATCCACATATGAGGTATTTCCTTACTCAAGAGAAATGGTGTTTCAAATTTTGGGGGACATTTTCACCTATTACCCCTTGTGAAAATTAAAAATTTAGGGTTACATCAGCATTTTAGTGAAAAAAAATAAAAATTCTCATTTTCATGTCCAACTTTATTGAATAGTCGTCAAACAGCTGTGGGGTGTTAAGGCTCACTTTACCACTTTTTACGTTCCTTTAGGGGTGTAGTTTCCCAAATAGTGTGGGGTGTTTTTCGCTGTTCTGGCACCACAGGGGCTTCCTAAATGCCCCATGCCCCCCAAAAACCATTTCAGCAAAATTCTCTCTCCAAAATCCCATCATCGCTCCTTCCCTTCTGAGCCCTCTAGTGCACCCACAGAGCACTTTACGTTCACATATGAGGTAGTTCCTTACTCCAGAGAAATTGGGTTACATATTTTGGGGGGCCTTATCTCCTTTTACCCCTTGTAAAAATAAAAAATTATGGGTCTACAAGAACATGTTAGTGTAAAAAAATTTAGATTTAGAATTTTCGCCTCCGCTTTGCCGCAATTCCTGTGAAACACCTAAAGGGTTAACAAACTTTCTGAATGTAATTTTTGAATACATTGACGGATGGGGTATTTCTAACATAGAGTCCCTCAAATTCACTACAAAACTGAATTGGTCCCTGAAAAATTCAGATTTTGAAATTTACTTGAAAAATTGGAAAATTGCTGCTGTAGTTTGAAGCCTTCTGATGTCTTCAAAAAGTAAAATCATGTCTACTTTATGATGCAAACATAAAGTAGACATATTTTATATGTGGATCAATATATAATTTATTTGTTATGTCTATTTTCCTTACAAGCAGAAAGCTTCAAATAAAAATGCTAAATGTTTAAATTTTTCATGAAATTTTGGAATTTTTCACCAAGAAATTATGCAAGTATTGATGAAAATTTACCATTAACATAAAGTAGAATATGTCACGAAAAAACTATCTCGGAATCAAGTTCATAAGTACAAGGATCCCAGAGTTATTAATGCTTAAAGTGACAGTGGTCAGAATTGCAAAAAATGCTCTAGTCCTTAGGGTCAAAATGGGTTCGGTCCTCAAGGGGTTAAACCATTTAGAAGCAATCCAATGACATTTAAAACATTTTTTAACCATTTAGAAGTTTCACAGAAATTTTAACAAAGGAAGTAGAAATAAAAACAAATAAACAACCATTTTTGGCAGATATTCCATTTCAATCAAATTCATGTCATATGCACTTATAATTTTTATTTCATGCCACTCTATTACAAGGTCTTACTTTATTTTTCTAATCTTATGTTATCATGCAATATGCAATAGGATCCATTATTTATATATTTATTATTGTCTTATATTATACTACTGTATATTTTATCATATTACCTTTTTTCTGGCGTATGTATCAGCATTTTTTTTTATAAGAAAGTAGCTTAGACTTTTTATATATTTAACAAAATGTATTTATTTATGTATTTTGTATATATTCTTTATTTATGCATATGCATAAGGCTAATTGATTAGCCTTGGTTTGTGGGAAGAGCAAGCCTACATATAATCCAGCGCTGGGTTCTGTTCCTGACACCGCGGTTTCTTACAGTGTGACATCAGCATCAGCAGGAAATAGGAAGTGAGTGGCGTCGGCCAGGGTGGTGAGTTTGGGCTCCAGCGTTACAGGCACGGACGAATGCAGACATTGGGCGGTGAGTCTTGGGTTACGGTTGGGGAGCGGGTTCGGCTGTTCAGCTCCCCAATACCTTGATTGTCATGCTGGGTGTCCAAGCTTACGGCGTGTTTTTAGGCTGCGGAGCTCCGGTCACATCCAGGCCTGTACAATTGAGGTGATATATGTGTTTCATACAGTGGGTTGGGCTTGTGACTTACTTTACGGATTTTATAAGCTGTGGGTTTTAACTTACTGATGGTGTCTCCAGTAAAGGGGGGGGGGCTAGGTGTAGGTCACCAGCATCTGCTGTGTTCAGTACGCTGTTATAAAGCCTCACATGCGCTCTTGTTCCTGCCCTCCCCACACATGAGCTCTTTGGTTAACCGGCCCCTTGTCAATCCAGTGTTTAGTAGGTCAGGTGGATTGAGGGGCCTGTTACCATGTTGCCACCAATTGTCGGTTACCACACCCCTACCCCTTAATTCCCTGGTTGAACTTGATGGACATATGTCTTTTTTCGACCGTACTAACTATGTAACTATGTAACTTATTGCCTGGGCCAGGAGTTGTTCTATGACCCATGGGGTATGCACAATTAAGGTATATGTATTTTTTGTGTGCAGGTGTCCATGATGTATGTATGTATGTGTGTGGTTAGATATATGTATTTACTTGGTTGGGTATAGTTATAGGTATTCATAGATATGTTCGTTTATAAGATGTTCCAAAGACACTTCATACTGTAGTTGTCTGTATTCCGATATCTTTTCTATTCACAGGTGTATTCTGGGCTTTTCTCTGCTTGATTCAGTTATTTGGTAGGCGTACAACCTTTTTTGTCTTTAAAGTCCTATAATAGTTCAAAGTGTAATCATGGTTTTTCTTTAAGATTACGTTTAACTGGGTCATGGTCACCTGGGCATTGGGTTGCGATTGATTCTATATCGTTTAATTTCCTCTGGGATCTTTTTTGGATCACGTCATTAGGGTAGGTTTAAAAATATTTTTTTTAGTATTATAGTTGGTTTAGTTGGTAACCATTGTCTTTTCTTTAAGTGTTCATCATATTATGGTCATCCAGACACTCGATTACAGTTACTACGTTGTTCCATTTCGCCTGGGTTCTTTGGATCATGTCTCCTGGGTAGGTGTATAATCCTTCATTTTAGTGGTTGTCATTGTTTCAGATATAACTGTTGTTTTTCTTTAACCCCTTAAGGACCGGGGGGTTTTCCGTTTTTGCATTTTCGTTTTTTGCTCCTTGCTTTAAAAAATCATAACCCTTTCAAATTTACACCTAAAAATCCATATGATGGCTTATTTTTTGCGCCACCAATTCTAATTTGTAATGACGTCATTCATTTTGCCCAAAAATCTATGGTGAAGCGGGAAAAAAAATCATTGTGCGACAAAATTGAAAAAAAAAACGCTGTTTTGTAACTTTTGGGGGCTTCCGTTTCTACGTAGTAAATTTTTCGGTAAAAATGACACCTGATATGTATTCTGTAGGTCCATACGATTAAAATGATACCCTACTTATATAGGTTTGATTTTGTCGGACTTCTGGAAAAAATCATAACTACATGCAGGAAAATTAATACGTTTAAAATTGTCATCTTCTGACCCCTATAACTTTTTTATTTTTCCGTGTATGGGGCGGTATGAGGGCTAATTTTTTGCGCCGTGATCTGAAGTTTTTAACGGTACCATTTTTGCATTGATAGGACTTATTGATCACTTTTTATTCATTTTTAAATGATATAAAAAGTGACCAAAAATGCACTATTTTGGACTTTGGAATTTTTTTGCGCGCACGCCATTGACCGAGTGGTTTAATTAATGATATATTTTCATAATTAGGACATTTCCGCACGCGGTGATACCACATATGTTTATTTTTATTTACACTGTGTTTTTTTTTTTATTGGAAAAGGGGGGTGATTCAAACTTTTAATAGGGGAGGAGTTAAATGATCTTTATTCACTTTTTTTTTTCACTTTTTTTTTTGCAGTGTTATAGGTCCCATAGGGACCTATAACACTGCACACACTGATCTTCTATGTTGATCACTGGTTTCTCATAAGAAACCAGTGATCAACGATTCTGCCGCATGACTGCTCATGCCTGGATCTCAGGCACTGAGCAGTCATTCGGCGATCGGACAGTGAGGAGGCAGGAAAGGGCCCTCCCGCTGTCCTGTCAGCTGTTCGGGATGCCGCGATTAGCCGCGGCTATCCCGAACAGCTCGACTGAGCTAGTCGGGAACTTTCACTTTCACTTTTAGCCGCGATCGGCGCTGCACGCTATTAGAGGCGGGTCCCGGCTTCACTATGACGCCGGGCCCGCCGTGATATGACGCGGGGTTACTGTGTAACCCCGCGTTATATCAGAAGAGCAGGACCAAGGACGTACCGGTACGTCCTTGGTCCTTAAGGGGTTAAGGACACAGGGTTTTTCAGTTTTTGCACTTTCGTTTTTTCCTCCTTACCTTTTAAAAATCATAACCCTTTCAATTTTCCACCAAAAAATTCATATTATGGCTTATTTTTTGCGTCACCAATTCTACTTTGCAGTGACATTAGTCATTTTACCCAAAAATTTATGGCAAAACAGAAAAAAAATCATTGTGCGACAAAATCGAAGAAAAAACGCCATTTTGTAAATTTTGGGGGCTTCCGTTTCTACACAGTGCGTATTTCGGTAAAAATGACACCTCATCATTATTCTGTAGGTCCATATGGTTAAAATGATACCCTACTTACATAGGTTTGATTTTGTCGTACTTCTGGAAAAAATCATAACTACATGCAGGAAAATGTATACGTTTAAAAAGTCATCTTCTGACCCCTATAACTTTTTTATTTTTCCACGTACAGGGCGGTATGAGGACTCATTTTTTGTGCCGTGATCTGAAGTTTTTATCATTACCATTTTTGTTTTGATCAGACTTTTTGATCACTTTTTATTCATTTTTTTAATGGTATAAAAAAAACGCTTTTTTGGACTTTGGAATTTTTCACCATTGACCGTGCTGGGTAATTAATGATATATTTTTATAGTTCGGACATTTACGCATGCGGCGATACCACATATGTTTATTTTTATTTACACTGTTTTATTTTTTTCATGGGAAAAGGGGGGTGATTCAAACTTTTATTAGGGAAGGGGTTAAATGACCTTTATTAACACTTTTTTTAAACTTTTTTTTGCAGTGTTATAGCTCCCATAGGGACCTATAACACTGCACACACTGATCACTCATGCTGATCATTGGCGTGTATTAACACGCCTGTGATCAGTGTTATCGGCGCTTGACTGCTCCTGCCTGGATCTCAGGCATGGAGCAGTCATTCGTCGATCAGACACCGAGGAGGCAGGTAAGGGCCCTCCCGGTGTCCTGCAAGCTGTTCGGGACGCTGCGATTTCACCGCGTTGGTCCCGAACAGCCGGGATACTTACATTTTCACCTCAGACACGGCGGTCAGCTTTGATCGCCGCGTCTGAAGGGTTAATACAGGGCATCACTGCGATCGGTGATGTCCTGCATTAGCCGCGGTTCACGGCTGTTGATAGCCGCTGGGACCGACCCGGCATATCGCGGGAGCCCACGGAGGACGTAAATATACGTCCTTCGTCGTTAAGGGGTTAATCTTACGGTCAACAATTACAGTCATCCAGTGATTAATACGGTGATTAATTTGTTATTGCTTATTCGCTGAGGCTTTGGATCATATTATCTGGGTAGGTAGTTAATCTTTTGTCTTATATCCTGTATTGTACTCCAGAGCTGTACTCACTATTCTGCTGGTGATGTCACTGTGTATATACCTTACACTTTTGTCTGCCGTGATGTTCCAGTGAGCTCCACTGACTGCTGTCTGCCTGAGCTGCCACTGACACGAGTAGGGTAAGAGGGCATTAAATACAACAGAACTCTGCTGCTGTGGAATCTCCTTGCTTGATTCCAATGCAGAATTCTGCACAGAAATTTCGACATGTGAACATAGCCTTGATAGAAATGTAACTTTGTTGTAGAATAGTGTAAAGCTCAGGACACTGCTGCTATACACTGACTTCACTGTCTACAACAGTATTTAGTAATATGTATGGTGATAATATTCCTCCTTCTATACTGGTATTATTGGTAATATTGGTCAGTATGCAGGAATTGGCAGTATTATGGTAATATGTATGGTGATAATATTCCTCCTTCTATACTGGTATTATTTGTAATATTGGTCTCAATATTCAGAATTTGGTCAGTAACAGTATGATGGTAATATTTATGGTGATATTCCTCCTTTTATACTAGTATTATTGGTAATATTTGTCTCAGGATATATGATTTGGTCAATAACAGTATGATGATCATATGTATGTTGATAATATTCCTCCTTGTATACTGGTATTATTGGTAATATTGGTCTCAATATACAGGATTTGGTCAATAACAGTATGATGGTCATATGTATGGTGATAATATTCTGCCTTGTATACTGGTATTATTGGTAATATTGGTCTCAGTATACAAGATTTGGTCACTAACAGTATGATAGTAATATGTAGGGTGGTAATATTCCTCCTTGTATACTGGTATTATTGGTAATATTGGTCTCAGTATACAGGATTTGGTCAACAACAGTATGATGGTCATATGCATGGTGATAATATTCCTCCTTGTATACTGGTATTATTGGTAATATTGATCTCAATATACAGGGTTTGGTCAGTAACAGTATGATGGTCATATTATGGCGATAATATTCTGCCTTGTATACTGGTATTATTGGTAATATTGGTCTCAGTATACAGGATTTGGTCAGTAACAGTATGATGGCAATATTTGTGGTGATATTCCTCCTTTTATACTGGTATTATTGGTAATATTAGTCTCAGGATACATGATTTGGTCAATAACAGTATGATGATCATATGAATGTTGATAATATTCCGCCTTGTATACTGGTATTATTGGTCTAGGTATACAGGATTTGGTCAGTAACAGTATGATAGTAATATGTATGGTGATAATATTCCTCCTTCTATACTGGTATTATTTGTAATATTGGTCTCAATATACAGGATTTGGTCAGTAACAGTATGATGGTAATATTTATGGTGATTTTCCTCCTTTTATACTGGTATTATTGGTAATATTAGTCCCAGGATATATGATTTGGTCAATAACAGTATGATGATCATATGTATGTTGATAATATTCCACCTTGTATACTGGTATTATTGGTCTCAGTATTCAGGATTTGGTCAGTAACAGTATGCTAGTAATATGTATGGTGATAATATTCCTCCTTGTATACTGGTATTATTGGTGATATTGATCTCAATATACAGAGTTTGGTCAGTAACAGTATGATGGTCATATTATGGTGATAATATTCTGCCTTGTATACTGGTATTATTGGTAATATTGGTCTCAGTATACAGGATTTGGTCAGTAACAGTATCATAGTAATATGTATGGTGATAATATTCCTCCTTGTATACTGATATTATTGTTAATATTAGTCTCAGTATACAGGATTTGGTCAGTAGCAGTATGGTGGTAATATGTATAGTACTTTTTCCTTATATACTGGTGTTATTTGGTAACTATGGGGGAGATTTATCAAAACCTGTGCAAAGGAAAGGTTGCCCAGTTGCCCATAGCAACCAATCAGATTGCTTCTTTCATATTGCAGAGGCCTTGTTAAAAATGAAAGAAGCGATCTGATTGGTTGCCATGGGCAACTCAGCAACTTTTCCTCAGAACAGGTTTTGATAAATCTCCCCCTATATGATTTATTTAGAGGTATATGTTTTTTAGCATGGGAAATTGTCTTACGTTAACAGCCTAGGTTCACACAATGTATTTTCAGGCATATTTCATTATCAAAAAATGCATCCACAAAATCACAGAACAATTGTGGCAGTATTTTTAACATTAATGTGCTCTATGTAAGTCTATGGGAAAATAGTTATTTTGCTCACAATATGTTAATTAAAGGTCATTTCTCATGTTAGAAAACTTATCCCCTATCCTAAGGAGAAGTTTTACAGTAGATCGCGGGAAGTCCGAGCGCTGGGGCCCCCCACAATCTTCCGTTTGGAGCCCCTGTGCTGTAGCACAAGAGCGCTTCACAACTAGTGTTGCTCGCGAATATTCGCAATTCGAATTTTATTCGCGAATATCGCATATTCGCGAATTCGCGAATATTCGCGAATTCGCGAATATTCGCGAATATAGCGCTATATATTCGTAATTACGAATATTCGTTTTTTTTTTTTTTTTTCCACAGTACACATCACAGTGATCATCCCTCTCTGCTTCCAGCTTATGTGGTGTAAGAAGGCTCTAATACTACTGTGTGAGACCGGTGCGCAAATTTTCGCATATACGAAATTTGCATATGCTAATTTTCGCACATGCGAATTTTCGCCTGTGCCAACTTTTGTATATGCGAATTTTCGCGTATGTTAATTTTCGCACACGTGAATATTCGCATATGCGTAAATAAAACGAGAATATTACGAATATGCGAATATTCGCGAATATGACGAATATTCGTCCATATATTCGCGAATATTCGCGAATTTGAATATGGCCTATGCCGCTCAACACTATTCACAACCCCCTCTATATAGTTCTATGGGAGAGCCGTACAGCAATCTTCAGCTCTCCCATAGAGCTTTATGGAGGGGGTGGCGGCCTCTGCTTTGGCCGGGGATACGTTTTTTAACATGAGATTTTCCCTTGAAAAAAAGAAAAAGGAACACATTTTAGCATCCCCGAAATGTGACTTATTTAGGCCATTTTCATTGAGAACGGCCGTCAGAGTTTTTTTTTTTCATGACTTTAACCCCTTAAGGACGCAGGACACGTAAATGTACGTCCTGGTGAGGTGGTACTTAACGCACCAGGACGTACATTTACGTCCTAAGTATAACCGCGGGCATCGGAGCGATGCCCGTGTCATGCGCGGCTGATCCCGGCTGCTGATCGCAGCCAGGGACCCGCCGGCAATGGCCGACGCCCGCGATCTCGCGGGCGTCTTCCATTAACCCCTCAGGTGCCGGGATCAATACAGATCCCGGCATCTGCGGCAGTTCGCGATTTAAATGAACGATCGGATCGCCCGCAGCGCTGCTGCGTGGATCCGATCATTCATAACGCCGCACGGAGGTCCCCTCTCCTTCCTCCGTGCGGCTCCCGGCGTCTCTTGCTCTGGTCTGTGATCGAGCAGACCAGAGCAGGAGATGACCGATAATACTGATCTGTTCTATGTCCTATACATAGAACAGATCAGTATTAGCAATCATGGTATTGCTATGAATAGTCCCCTATGGGGACTATTCAAGTGTAAAAAAAATGTTAAAAAATGTAAAAGTAAAAGTAAAAAAAAAGTGAAAAATCCCCTCCCCCAATAAAAAAGTAAAACGTCAGTTTTTTCCTATTTTACCCCCAAAAAGCATAAAAAACATTTTTTATAGACATATTTGGTATCGCCGCGTGCGTAAGTGTCCGAACTATTAAAATAAAATGTTAATGATCCCGTACGGTGAACGGCGTGAACGAAAAAAAATTAAAAAAAGTCCAAAATTCCTACTTTTTTAACACATTTTATTAAAAAAAAATTATAAAAAATTTATTAAAAGTTTTTTATATGCAAATGTGGTATCAAAAAAAAGTACAGATCATGGCGCAAAAAATGAGCCCCCATACCGCCGCTTATACGGAAAAATAAAAAAGTTAGAGGTCATCAAAATAAAGGGATTATAAACGTACTAATTTGGTTAAAAAGTTTGTGATTTTTTTTAAGCACAACAATAATAGAAAAGTATATAATAATGGGTATCATTTTAATCGTATTGACCCTCAAAATAAAGAACACATGTCATTTTTACCATAAATTGTACGGCGTGAAAACAAAACCTTCCAAAATTAGCAAAATTGCGTTTTTCGTTTTAATTTCCCCACAAAAATAGTGTTTTTTGGTTGCACCATACATTTTATGATATAATGAGTGATGTCATTACAAAGGACAACTGGTCGCGCAAAAAACAAGCCCTCATACTAGTCTGTGGATGAAAATATAAAAGAGTTATGATTTTTAGAAGGCGAGGAGGAAAAAATGAAAACGTAAAAATTAAATTGTCTGAGTCCTTAAGGCCAAAATGGGCTGAGTCCTTAAGGGGTTAACGGCTGTTCTTATAACGGGGTGCAATGCCAAACAATGGGTCCTGGCGGCTCCCATTTACTATTATTATACGACACATGCTGTAATTTTTCTCCCTTTATTCTGGCCGGCTCTCACTGCGGCCGTCACACTGCATTGCACTAACCGCAGTATAAAAGGGGCCATACACGCCAGCGAAAAATATGTCCTTTTTTACATATTGTGTGCACAGACATCTACTTCCCTATAGACTTACGTTGAGCACATTTAAATTAAAAATACAAACACCATCTTTCCACAATTTTGCAGACCCATTTAAAAAAAAAAAGAAATATGCCTGAAATACACTATATATATATATATGCCTGAAATATATATGTGTTTTTTTCCCTGTTATGTGCCCTATTATACCCAACTATGATTAACATGTGAACCCTCACATTTGTGGCTCCGCCTCCACATAGCCACACCCACCCATGGCTAAAATGGCCTGCTAATTCGAAAATGCCGGCCCTATTACCCCCCCCCCCATTAACCCCCAATGTACCCTGTCACTGTACATATTATCCCTGTACTCAGATTATTAGTACAGGGTTAATATGTACAGTGCAGGGCCTGACTGGCCATGTTGCGGCCCCAGTCCCTGCTTCAAGGTGGTAAAGCAGCAACCGCCTGCCGCAGCTCTGACGGCGCCGAACGTCAGCCGCAGGTGTTAAAGCATCAGATGTGACCTGACGATTTTAGAGGGGCCACTGTTTTGCAAGAAGACAGGACACCGTCACCTGCTACTACCGCTGAGAAAACAATTCTAGTAAGTTTTTGGCAATCACTTGGTGGCATCTTATGTTTTATAAAGGTGAACTACATGTACGTGCGATTAAAGGGAATCTGTCATCATTGTCACCAGCACTAACCTGTTGGTCCAGGCTTGTAGTGCGGGTGATGCTGCTTAAAGTATGATTTTAATCACTGTCACCCGTACTACAAGCCTGGACCAACAGGTAAGTGTGGGTGACACTGATGACAGATTCCCTTTAAGTTGAGGTTTGCATTATTGTGGCACATTAAAGAAAAGGTGCATTTTTTTTAATTATTATTACTTGCAGGACCACTGTTTTGCAAGAAACCAGGACAGGCATCAAAGACTGAGTTAGCCGAACACCATCACCTGCTACTACCGCTGAGAAAATAATTCTAGTACATTTTTGGCAATCCCTTGGTGGCATCTTTGGGTTTTTGTAAAGGTGGCACATTAAAGAAAAGGGGCATATTTTTGTAGAATATTTGCAGAGCCACTGTTTTGAAAGAAGCCAGGTCAGGCGTCAAAAACGGAGTTAGCCGAACTCCATCACCTGCTACTACCGCTGAGAAAACAATTCTAGTAACATAGTAACATAGTTCATAAGGTTGAAAAATTACCAGAGTCCATCTAGTTGAACCTATATCCCTAATGAGTAACTACTGAGTTGATCCAGGGGAAGGCAAAAAAAAAAAAAAACTCATACTAGAGGCAAAAATTCCTTCCCGACTCCAAATATGGCAGTCAGAATAAATACCTGGATCAACATGCTGTCCCTAAATATCAAGTATACATAAGCATCAATGTTATTATTCTCCAAAAATGCATTCAGACCCATTTTGAACTCTTTTATAGAGTTCACCATGACCACCCCCTCTGGGAGAGAATTCCACTGTCTCACTGCTCTTACAGTAAAGTCTCACTGCTCTTACAGTAAGTCTTAGGCAATCGCTTGGGGACATCTTTGGTTTTGTACAGTTGAACTACATGTAATTAAAGGGAATCTGTCATCATTGTCACCATCACTAACCTGTTGGTCCAGGCTTGTAGTGTGGGTGACGCTGATTAAAGTATGATTTTAATCAGTGTCACCCGTACTACAAGCCTGGACCAACAGGTAAGGCCTATTTCACACTATAAAATTCATCTGTTAAAAGATCCGTTATAAACGTCCATTAGAAAAGCTTTAAAAACAGATGTTAAACATCAGTTACAAAATCCCATTCAAGTCTGTGGGATTTTTTGATTATCCCTTATGACCCGTTATGGCCCATCATGAATAACGGACGTTAGTTACGACGGAAGAAAAAACGGCACATGCACAAATTTTTCTTCCGTCACAAGAAACGGGTAAATTAGCGGCCGTTATTTTTAACATTCAAGTCTATGGCAAACGGATGAGCCTTTATGTCATCCATTTGCACCTGATTTAAAATATCCGTTATTACTTTTGAGCATGCTCAGAAGAGGTGGCATCAGCAGACTCCTGCAGTGCTGAGGGACTACTACTACTCCCATCATGGAACAGACTTGTTTCCATGATGGGAGTAGTAATTCCCCGGCTGTGGCATTCTGCCGGTGGCTGGGGAGGCTACATTAGTGTTTGTACTACTACCCCCATCATGGAACAGACTCTGTTCCATGATGGGGGTTGCACAGGGGCTAAGGGATTGATCGCACTGGGTCTCACTTCTGAGACCCGATGCGATCAGAAGTTATTAAACAGGGGAGCGGGTGGCATGCTCCACTCCCCTGCGATGTACGATGTATTCACTTTCATTTTTAAATTCCCTGCCGGGAGCCCTGACTAGTAGGTACTGAGAAATTGAAGTGCTGCGGTGGGGAAAGATATATAGAATCGCTGGGGGGGGGGGGGGGTACATGTCTGGCCCCCACAGCGCTTCTATATATCTTGCCCTCCACAGCGCATTTATATATGTTCCCCCGCAGTGCATTTATATAAGTTCCATATGATTATAGAAGCGCTGTGGGAGCCAGACATATGAATATATGTCTGACCCCTGCAGCGCATCTATCTACAGATGTCGCTGCAGCGCTATGAATGACAAGTATTCTTTCAGCAGCGCATCGTGCTGGCCAGATGCGCTGCTGTAGAATACTTTTCATTCATTGCTGAAGTGCTGCAGTGGCATGGACTTGACTGATGGGGGTACTATAATGGATGCTCCCCTTCTATTTTTCAGGCTCCCGGTTGTAATCCGTCTTGCAACCAGACTTGTAGGTGCTAATGGGTTAATGCTAGCAGGTACTGACACTGGAGACTTAATACTAACAATTGTTGGTGTTTGCAGAGTCTGCCCTGCAGCAAGTGCTTGTCGGTTAGGAGCAGAGCCGGAGTCAGCAGCCGGAACCTCCAATATGGCTGCGCCCAGGGAACTTCCTGTTTTTGTCTGGTTGGCAAAATCTTCCCCTGTGCAACACAGGGAGGCTCTTTGGTTCCTCCTCGCTTCATTGAAGTGGCGTCACTGCTGGGGACTGACGGGGCGGAGCTGCGACCACTCGCGCGCACGGGAAACACCGGCCCAACTTAACCCTTTCAGGTACTACTTCTGTACAGTTCACAGTAGCAGATAACAGTCTTTTCTTCACCTCCTCCTCTATTTCACAAGCACCACGAGTAAACCGCTTTTCATTTGCAAAGTCCCATAAACTTTTTGGTGCAGACTTAAATTGCATCGGCATGCGGAGGTGACCAGTGACACAGAGACCTTAAGGGCTTGCTGGGACTTGTAGTAGGACTGGACAATTGAATGCAGACCACGCTGACTTGACAGATGGCAGGGACTGACGTGACTTCACTCATAAAACTGTGACTTTGGCTTACTTGAATTGATGGTGGCTGCAGGAAAACAGGGGTAACATCTCCCGTACTGGGCCACCACACGTGTAAAACATATATTTTGGTCAGACAATAACATGCAATAGGAGTTGAAAGCGAGAAAAATTATACCGTACAATTGCTTTAACCACTTAAGGACATAGGGCATACAGGTACGCCCTGGCTCCCTGACCCAATGACCAGGAATTAGGTGATCGGCGGTGTACTATACACCGCCAATCACCTCCTGTTGCTGGGGGGAGGTGGCGATCAAGTCAACTCCCCAGAAGTGCTGCTATTGTTCGGATTACGTCCGACCAATAGCAGCCGGCACATAAGGGGTTAAAAAAAAAGTAAAAAAGAAAATCCCCAACCCCCTAATAGATCCCCAAGTGTCCACTACCCATTTTTATGTGTGACCCGGG
>NW_026608942.1:0-46908 GCF_029499605.1 Hyla sarda | reverse complement strand
TTGAAACCTCTGGAGGTCCGCAGAAGACCACTGTATCAGACATTGACAAGCGGTGATGATGAAGGTGGGGGGGGGGGGAGGGACTGATGACAAGGGGATGATGACAAGGGGATGATGAAGGGGGGGGTGTGGGATGATGACAAGGGGATGATGAAGGGGGGGGGGGATTATGACAAGGGGATGATGAAGGGGGTGGGGATGATGAAAAGGGGATGATGACAAGGGGATGATGAAGGGGGGTGGGGGTGATGACAAGGGGATGATGATAAGGGGATGATGAAGGGGGGGGGTGTGGGATGATTACAAGGGGATGATGAAGGGGGGTGGGGATGATGAAAAGGGGATGATGACAAGGGGGTGATGAAGGGGGGTTGTGGGATGGACAAGGGGATGATGAAGGGGGGGGGTGATGACAGGCGGTGATGATGAAGGGGGGGATGATGACAGGCGGTGATGATGAAGGGGGAATGATGACAGGCGGTGATGATGAAGGGGGGATGATGACAGGCGGTGATGATGAAGGGGGGATGATGACAGGCGGTGATGATGAAGGGGGGATGATGACAGGCGGTGATGATGTATTTCCTGGGATTTTGGGGTGAAATTAGGGGCCTCTGCCTATATTCGGGTCGGCTTATACTCGAGTATATACGGTGTGTGTATATATATCACATTTTTTTCAAAGCTGCAAAATTGTGTTCTTTAGTCATTTATTGGTTTTTGCTTATGTGTGCAAAAAAAAAAATGGTATTCAAAAGTGATTTATTGGTTTTTGCTTATGTAAGCCAAATTTATCAACCCCCTGTAGTAGTTTAATAATGTGTCACACAAAGCAAAACCAAAAGCAAGAAAAGATGGCAGCCCGGAACCACTATCCCACCGGACGACCTCCACACCGGACAGTCCTGCAGCACCGGACCAGCGGAGTACTGTCCCGCCGAACGGAGGTGAGTACAGAACTAAAGGGGGTGAGAGGGGGGGCTGGATGATGTTGAAGGCCGCAGTGGTCTTCAACCCTTCGGACCTCCAGAGGTTTCAAAATTACAACTCCCAGCAAGCCCGGACTATACAAAAGGACCCCGACGTCCTAGGGACTCTGGCTATGGGGACCTATAAACAGGTACCGTATAGGATGCGGTACCGGGACACCACACGTGCCTCAAGCTGTTGCATAACTACAACTCCCAGCATGCCCTTTGGCCATCAGTGCATGCTGGGAGTTGTAGTTTTGCCACAGCAAGAAGCACACTGGTGACGAAACACAGTAAGGTAACAGAACCTAACTCAGTGTTTCCCCACCAGTGTGCCTCCAGCTGTTGCAAAACTACAACTCCCAGCATGCACTGACAGACCGTTTATGATGGGAGTGTTCGTTTTGTAACAGCTGGAGGCACCCTGGTGGGGAAGCACTGAGTTTGTCTGTTCCCTAACACGGTTTTCCTCACCAGTGGGCCTCCAGCTGTGGCAAAACTACAACTCCCAGCATGCACGGTCTGTGAGTCCATGCTGAGAGTTGAAGTTTTGCAACAGCTGGAGGTTTGACCCCCCCCCCCCCAATGATGTGAACGTACAGGGTATATTCACACAAGCTGGGGTTTACAGTAAGTTTCCCACTACAAATTTGAGCTGCAGAAAATTTTCCTCCGCAGCTCAAACTCCCTGCGGGAAACTCACTATGAACCCCCGCCCGTGGGAATATACCCTAAAAACCCTACACTACGCTACCACAAAATAAAGAGTAATACACTACATATACATATACCCTTACACAGTGTACACCCTCCCCCATAAAAATTTAAAACGTCTGGTACGGCACTGTTTGCAAAAAGGAGCCTCCGGCTGTTGCAAAACAACAACTTCCAGCATTGCCGGACAGCCATTGACTGTCCAGGCATGCTGGGAGTTTTGCCACAGCTGGAGGTACCCTGTTTGGGAAACACTGCTGTAGGGTATTTATGGTAGCAGAGTCAATTGTAATGCTTGCATCTGGGTCCTCCCCTATGCAAATCTCTAATTTAGTCCTCAAATGCGCATGGTGCTCTCTCACTTTGGAGCCCTGTCATATTTCAAGGAAACGGTTTAGGGACACATATGGGGTATTTCCGTACTCGGGAGAAATTGTGTTACAAATTTTGGGGGCTTTTTCTAATTTTACCCCTTATGAAATGGAAAAGTTGGGGTCTACACCAGTATGTTTTTTTACACTAACATGCTGGTGTTGTCCCATACTTTTTATTTTCAAAAAAGACCCCCAAAATTTGTACGGAAATACCCCATATGTGGGCGTACAATGCTCTGCGGATGCACAACAAGGCTCAGGAGTGAGAGCGCACTATGTACATTTGAGGCCTAAATTGGTGATTTGCACAGAGGTGGCTGAAAGTTGCAACGGTTCTGACATAAACACACAAAAAAAATACCCACATGTGACCCCATTTTGGAAACTGCATCCCTCATGGAACATAACAAGGGGTATAAAAATCTAATTTTTCACTTTCACGTCCAACTTAAATGCAAACCTGTCAAACACCTGTGAGGTGTTAAGGTTCGCTGTACCCCTTGTTACGTTACTGGAGGGGTGTCGTTTCCCAAATAGTGTGCCATGTGTTTTTTTTTTTTTGCTGTTCTGACACCATGGGGGCTTGCTAAATGCAACATGCCCCCCAAAATCCATTTCAGCAATATTCACCCTCTAAAAGCCCACAGTTGCTCTTTCCCTTTTGAGCCATGTTGTGGGCCCACAGAGCACTTTGCGTCAATATATGAGGTATTTCCATACTTCAGAGAAGTTGGGCTACAAATTTTGTGGGACTTTTTCTCCTAAGAACCCTTACAAAAATGTAAAAAAAAATTGGGCCACATGAACATGTTAGTATAAAAAATGGAAATCTTAATTTTTCTCCTCCACTTTGCTGCTGTTCCTGTAAAACACCTAAAGGGTTAACAAACTTTCTTAATGGCATTTGAATACTTTGAGGGGTGCAGTTTCTACAATGGGGTCATTTGTGGTATATTTCTCACAGAAAGGCCCCTCAAATCCACTTCAGACTTAACTGGTCCCTGAAAAATTCAGATTTTTTATTTTTCGTGAAAAGTTTGAAAAAATGCTGCTATACTTTGAAGCCCTCTAATGTCTTAAAAAAATAAAAACATGAAAACTTTACGATGCAAACATAAAGTAGACATATTCGGGGACATTTATCATTGTTGCTTTGGTAATCGAGTTCTGTTGGCATTTTTTTCTTGCTTTTGGTTTTGCTTTTGTGTGACACATTATTAAACTACCACAGGGGGTTGATAAATTTGGCTTACATAAGCAAAAACCAATAAATCACTTTTGAATACCATTTTTTTTTTTTTTTTTTGCACACATAAGCAAAAACTAATAAATGACTACAGAACACAATTTTGCAGCTTTGAATTTTTATATATATATATATATATATATATATATATACATACACCGTATATACTCGAGTATAAGCCGACCCGAATATAAGCCGAGGCCCCTAATTTCACCCCAAAATCCCAGGAAAAGTTATTGACTCAAGTATAAGCCTAGGGTGGGAAATACATCATCCCCCCTGTCATCATCCAGACCCCCTTCATCATCACCCTGTCATCATCCCCCCTTCATCATCACCGCCTGTCATCATCCCCCCTTCATCATCACCCTGTCATCATCCCCCCTTCATCATCACCGCCTGTCATCATCCCCCCTTCATCATCACCGCCTGTCATCATTCCCCCTTCATCATCACCGCCTGTCATCATCCCCCCCTTCATCATCACCGCCTGTCATCACCCCCCCTTCATCATCCCCTTGTCATCATCCCACACCCCCCCTTCATCATCCCCTTGTCATCATCCCACACACCCCCCTTCATCATCCCCTTGTCATCATCCCCACCCCCTTCATCATCCCCTTGTCATCATCCCCTTTTCATAATCCCCACCCCCCTTCATCATCCCCTTGTCATAATCCCACACCCCCCCTTCATCATCCCCTTGTCCTCATCCCCTTGTCGTCATCCCCACTCCCTTCATCATCCCCTTGTCATCATCCCCTTGTCATCATCCCCACCCCCTTCATAATCCCACACCCCCAATTGATCATCCCCTTGTCATAATCCCCCCCCTTCATCATCCCCTTGTCATCATCCCACACCCCCCCTTCATCATCCCCTTGTCATCAGCCCCCCCCCCCCCACCTTCATCATCACCGCTTGTCAATGTCTGATACAGTGGTCTTCTGCGGACCTCCAGAGGTTTCAAAACTACAACTCCCAGCAAGCCCGGGCAGCCATCGGCTGTCCGGGCTTGCTGGGAGTTGTAGTTTTGAAACCTCTGGAGGTCCGCAGGTTGAAGACCACTGCGGCCTTTAATATCATCTAGCCCCCCCTCTCACCCCCTTTAGTTCTGTACTCACATCCGCTCGGCGGGACGGTGCTCCGCTGGTCCGGTGCTGCAGAACTGTCCGGTGGGGAAGTCCTGCAGCACCGGACCAGCGGAGCACCGTCCCGCCGAGCGGAGGTGAGTACAGAACTAAAGGGGGTGAGAGGGGGGGCTGGATGATGTCAAAGGCCGCAGTGGTCTTCAACCTGCGGACCTCCAGAGGTTTCAAAACGACAACTCCCAGCAAGCCCGGACAGCCGATCCCCTTGTCATCATCCCCTTGTCATCATCTCCATCCCCTTCATCATCCCCTTGTCATCATCCCCTTTTCATAATCCCACACTCCCTTCATCATCCCCTTGTCATAATCCCACCCCCCCTTCATCATCCCCTTGTCATCATCCCCTTGTCATCATCCCCACCCCTTCATCATCCCCGTGTCATAATCCCACACCCCCCCTTCATCATCCCCTTGTCATCATCCCCTTGTCATCATCCCCACTCCCTTCATCATCCCCTTGTCATAATCCCAAACCCCCCCTTCATCATCCCCTTGTCATCATCCCACACCCCCCCCCTTTATCATCCCCTTGTCATCAGCCCCCCCCCCCCACCTTCATCATCACCGCTTGTCAATGTCTGATACAGTGGTCTTCTGCGGACCTCCAGAGGTTTCAAAACTACAACTCCCAGCAAGCCCGGGCAGCCATCGGGCTTGCTGGGAGTTGTAGTTTTGAAACCTCTGGAGGTCCGCAGGTTGAAGACCACTGCGGCCTTCAATATCATCTAGCCCCCCCTCTCACCCCCTTTAGTTCTGTACTCACATCCGCTCGGCGGGACGGTGCTCCGCTGGTCCGGTGCTGCAGTACTGTCCGGTGGGGAGGTCGTCCGGTGGGATAGTGGTTCCGGGCTGCCATCTTCACCGGGGGGGCCTCTTCTCCGCGCTTCGGGCCCGAAATAGAGGCGTTGCCTTGACGACAACGCAGACTGACGTTGGTAATGAACCTCCCCCTGCGTTGTCCTCAAGGCAATGTGACTATTCCGGGCCCGAAGAGCGGAGAAGAGGCCCCCACGGTGAAGATGGCAGCTCGGAACCACTATCCCACCGGACGACCTCCCACCGCACAGTCCTGCAGCACCGGACCAGTAGAGCACCGTCCCGCCGAGCGGAGGTGAGTACAGAACTAAAGGGGGTGAGAGGGGGGGCTGGATGATGTCAAAGGCCGCAGTGGTCTTCAACCTGCGGACCTCCAGAGGTTTCAAAACTACAACTCCCAGCACGCCCGGACAGCCGATGGCTGCCCTGGCTTACTGGGAGTTGTAGTTTTGAAACATCTGGAGGTCCGCAGGTTGAAGACCACTGAGGGCGGATAGGTCACTCGAGTATAAGCCGAGGGGGGTGTTTTCAGCACGAAAAATCGTGCTGAAAAACTCGGCTTATACTCGAGTATATACGGTATGTATGTTTTTTTTTCCCTTTTTACCACTTTGTTTTTTTCCTCTAAATGTACTAACTCATTTTTTGTCTTCTCATTTCAGATCCGTGTATCTTGTGGATTACTTTAGATTCAGGGGAGTGCAGTGATTAGCATTTTTTTGGTTTAATGTTAATAAAATGGTTAATGAGGACTTTTGGGGGAGTGTTTTTTTGGAATACATTTTTTTTAAATGTGATGTTTTTTTTTTATTTACTTGGCATGCTTAGTAGTGGAAGCAGTATTATAGACAGAGTCCATTATTAAGCTGAGGCTTAGCATTAGCCCCCAAAACAGCTAGTGCTAAACCCCAATTATTTCCCCGGTACCCACCACCACAGGGGTGCTGGGAGGAGCCGGTACCACCAGGCCCAAAGCCTCAAATATGGCGCTCCTGAGCCTAGGCGGTAACAGGCTGGTGTTATTTAGGCTTGGGAGGGCCAGTAACAATGGTCTTTGCCCACCCTGGTAACATCAGGCTGTTGCTGCTTGGTTGGTATTTGGATAAAAATAGGGGGAACCTTATCTTTGTTTTGCATGAATAATTATTAAAAAAAAAAAAAAAAACGCATATGTAATAAAAACAGCAAAAATTCAAAATGAGAGACAGGTGGCCAAAGAAAGCAAAACTAATCCTAAATATTTTTTTAGATATTTTTTTGGCAAAAAAACCAAAGACAGAGCATGTAGGACCCCTTAATAATGATAATGGCGAGGTTGTCACAGGCGATCAAGAGAAGGCGGAGCTACTGAATGGGTTCTTTAGTTCTGTATACACTATGGAAGAAGGAGCTGACATTGGCCAGGTCAGTGCTGGTAACACAACATGTAATGTACTGAACTGGCTTAGTGTAGAGATGGTACAATGTAAGTTAAGTGATATAAATGTAAGCAAATCCCCAGGACCGGATGGACTACACCCAAGAGTTCTTAGAGAGGTAAGTTCAGTAATATCTGTACCCCTGTTCATGATATTTAGAGATTCTCTGGTGTCTGGTATTGTGCCAAGGGACTGGCGCAAGGCGAATGTGGTGCCAATCTTCAAAAAGGGCTCTAGGTCTTCCCCAGGAAACTATAGACCGGTAAGTTTAACGTGCATTGTGGGTAAATTGTTTGAAGGACTTATAAGGGATTACATACAGGAATACATAGGGGATAATTGTATTATAAGTGATAGCCAGCATGGGTTTACTAAGGATAGAAGTTGTCAAACCAATCTAATTTGCTTTTATGAAGAGGTGAGTAGAAGCCTTGACAGAGGAATGGCTGTGGATATAGTGTTTCTGGATTTTGCTAAAGCATTTGATACTGTCCCTCATAGACGTCTGACAGGTAAGTTAAGGTCTTTGGGTTTGGAAATTTTAGTTTGTAACTGGATTGAACACTGGCTCATGGATCGTACCCAGAGAGTGGTGGTCAATGATTCGTACTCTGATTGGTCCCCGGTTATTAGTGGTGTACCCCAAGGTTCAGTACTGGGCCCGCTGTTGTTTAATTTATTTATTAATGATATAGAGGATGGTATTAACAGCTCTGTTTCTATCTTTGCAGATGACACCAAGCTTTGTAGCACAGTACAGTCTATAGAGGATGTGCATAAGTTACAAGATGACTTGGATAGACTAAGTGTCTGGGCATCCACTTGGCAAATGAGGTTCAATGTGGATAAATGTAAAGTTATGCATCTGGGTACTAATAACCTGCATGCGTCGTATGTCTTAGGGGGGATTAAACTGTCAGAGTCACTGGTAGAGAAGGATCTGGGTGTACTTGTAGATCACAGACTACAGAATAGCATGCAATGTCAGGCTGCTGCTTCCAAAGCCGGCAGGATATTGTCATGTATAAAAAGAGGCATGGACTCAAGGGACAGGGACATAATACTCCCCCTTTATAAAGCATTGGTACGGCCTCACCTGGAATATGCTGTTCAGTTTTGGGCACCTGTCCATAAAAGGGACACTGCGGAGTTGGAAAGGGTGCAGAGACGCGCGACTAAACTAATATGGGGCATGGAACATCTTAGCTATGAGGAGCGATTAAAGGAGTTACAATTGTTTAGTCTTGAGAAGAGACGTTTAAGGGGGGATATGATAAACATATATAAGTATATTAATGGCCCATACAAAAAATATGGAGAAAAACTGTTCCAGGTTAAACCCCCCCAAAGGACGAGGGGGCACTCCCTCCGTCTGGAGAAGAAAAGGTTTAGTCTAAAGGGGCGACACGCCTTCTTTACCGTGAGGACTGTGAATTTATGGAACGGTCTACGTCAGGAACTGGTCACAGCTGGAACAATTAACAGCTTTAAAACAGGATTAGATACATTCCTGGAACAAAATAACATTAATGCTTATGAAGAAATATAAAATCTCATCCCTTCCCCAATATCGCGCCACACCCCTACCCCTTAATTCCCTGGTTGAACTTGATGGACATATGTCTTTTTTCGACCGTACTAACTATGTAACTATGTAACTATAGGGTTCCCCCTATTTTTATTTTCAGCCAAATACCAACCAAGCAGCAACAGCCTGATGTTACCAGGGTGGGCGAGGACCATTGTTACTGGCCCTCCCCAGCCTAATTAACGCCAGCCCGTTACCACCTAGGCCCAGGAGCGCCATATTTGATCCTCCGGGCCTATTGGTACCGGCTCTTCCCGGCACCCCTGTGGCGGTGGGTACCGGGGTAATAATTGGAGGTTAGCGCTAGCTGTGTTGGGGGCTAACACTAAGCATAGGCTTAGTAATGGATTCCGTCTATTAGACAGCTTCCACTACTAAGCCTTTCAAGTAATTAAAAAAAAACACGTTTAAAAAAAAATGTATTCCAAAAAACACTCTCATTAACATTAAACAGTTTGGCCTTAAGGACCAGACCGTTTTTTGCACATCTGACCACTGTCACTTTAAACATTAATAACTCTGGAATGCTTTTAGTTATCATTCTGATTCCGAGATTGTTTTTTTGTGACATATTCTACTTTAACATGGTGGTAAATTTTTGTGGTAACTTGCATCCTTTCCTTGTGAAAAATCCTAAAATTTGATGAAAAATTTGAAAATTTTGCATTTTTCTAACTTTGAAGCTCTCTGCTTGAAGCTCTCTGCTTTTTTTTACAAATAATTTTTTTTTTATTCACATATACAATATGTCTACTTTATGTCTGCATCATAAAAGTGACAAGTTTTTACTTTTGGAAGACACCAGAGGGCTTCAAAGTTCAGCAGCAATTTTCCAATTTTTCACAAAATTTTCAAACTCACTATTTTTCAGGGACCAGTTCAGGTTTGAAGTGGATTTGAAGGGTCTTCATATTAGAAATACCCCACAAAAGACCCCATTATAAAAACTGCACCCCCCAAAGTATTCAAAATGACATTCAGTCATCATTTTAACCCTTTAGGTGTTTCACAGGAATAGAAGCAAAGTGAAGGAGAAAATTCACAATCTTCATTTTTTACACTCGCATGTTCTTGTAGACCCAATTTTTGAATTTTTACAAGGGGTAAAAGGAGAAAATGTATACTTATATTTGTAGCCCGATTTCTCTTGAGTAAGCACATACCTCAAATGTCTATGTAAAGTGTTCGGCGGGCACAGTAGAGGGCTCAGAAGGGAAAGAGCGATAAGGGAATTTTGGAGAGTACGTTTTTCTGAAATGGTTTTTGGGGGGCATGTTGCATTTAGGAAGCCCCTATGGTGCCAGAACAGCAAAAAACCCTCACATGGCATACCATTTTGGAAACTAGACCCCTTGAGGAACATAACAAGGAATAAAGTGAGCCTTAATACCCCACAGGTGTTTTACGACTTTTGCATATGTAAAAAAAAAATTATTTTTTTTCACTAAAATGTGTGTTTCCCCCCAAATTTCACATTTTTCCAAGGGTTAATAGCAGGAAATACCCCCCAATATTTGTAACCCCTTCTCTTCTGAGTATGGAGGTATCCCATAAGTTGACCTGAAGTGCACTATGGGCGAACTACAATGCTCAGAAGAGAAGGAGTCATATTTGGCTTTTTGAGAGCAAATTTTGCTCGGGGGGCATATCGCATTTAGGAAGCCCCTATGGTGCCAGAACAGCAAAAAAAAAACCACATGGCATACCATTTTGGAAACTAGACCCCTTGAGGAATGTAATAAGGAATAAAGTGAGCCTTATTACCCCACAGGTGTTTCACGACTTTTGCATATGTAAAAAAAAATAAAAACATTTTCCACTAAAATGTGTGTTTCCCCCCAAATTTCACATTTTTGCAAGGGTTAATAGCAGGAAATACCCCCCAATATTTGTAACCCCTTCTCTTCTGAGTATAGAGGTACCCCATAAGTTGACCTGAAGTGCACTATGGGCGAACTACAATGCTCAGAAGAGAAGGAGTCATATTTGGCTTTTTGAGAGCAAATTTTGCTCGGGGGGCATATCGCATTTAGGAAGCCCCTCTGGTGCCAGAACAGCAAAAAAAAACCACATGGCATACCATTTTGGAAACAAAACCCCTTGAGGAACGTAACAAGGGGTACAGTGAGCATTTGCCCCCCACTGGTGTCTGACAGATCTTTGGAACAGTGAGCTGTACAAGTTTCCATTTTCACGGACCACTGTTCCAAAGATCCGTCAAACACCTGTGGGGGGTAAATTCTCACTGCACCCCTCATTACATTCCGTGAGGGGTGTCGTTTCCGAAATGGGGTCACATGTGGTTTTTTTTTTTTTTGCGTTTGTCAAAACCGCTGTAACAATCAGCCACCCCTGTGCAAATCACCTCAAATGTACATGGTGCGCTCTCCCTTCTGGGCCTTGTTGTGCGCCCCCAGAGCACTTTGCGCTCACATATGGGGTATCTCTGTAGTCGGGAGAAATTGCATTACAAATTTTGGGGGGCTTTTTTCCCTTTTACCTCTTCTGAAAATGTAAAGTATAGGGCAACATCAGCATGTTAGTGTAAAAAATGAAATTTTTTTACACTAACATTGTGGTGTAGACCCCAACATTTCCTTTTCATGAAGGGTTAAAGAAGAAAAAGCCCCCCAAACCTTGTAACCCAATTTCTCCCGAGTACGGCGATACCCCATATGTCGCCCTAAACTGTTGCCTTGAAATACGACAGGGCTCCAAAGTGAGAGCGCTGTGCGCATTTGAGGCCTAAATTAGGGATTTGCATAGGGGTGGACATAGGGGTATTCTACGCCAGTGATTCCCAAACAGGGTGCCTCCAGCTGTTGCAAAACTCCCAGCATGCGTGGACAGTCAACGGCTGTCCGGCAATACTGGGAGTTGTTGTTTTTCAACAGCTGGAGGCTCTGCTTTGGAAACAGTGGCGTACCGGACGTTCTTCTTGGGGGAGGGGGGCTGTGTAGGGGTATGTGTATATGTAGTGTTTTTAACTTTTTATTTTATTTTGTGTTAGTGTAGTGTAGTGTTTTTAGGGTACAGTCACATGGGCGGGGGATTACAGCGAGTTTCCCGACGCAAAATTTGCTGCATCTCAAGATGCGATAAACCCACTGTAAAAGCCTCGCCCATGTGAATGTACCCTGTACATTCACAGGGGGGGGTCACCAGCTGTTGCAAAACCCCAACTCCCAGCATGCATGCTGGGAGTTATAGTTTTGCAACAGCTGGAGGCACACAGGTTAGGAAACACTGAGTTAGAAACAGACAATGTTTCCCAACCAGTGTGTCTCCAGTTGTTGCAAAACTACAACTCCCAGCATGCCCAGACAGCTGAAGGGCATGCTGGGAGTTGTAGTTCGGCAACATCTGAAGGGCCAGATTTTGCTGAACTAAAACTCCCAGCATGCCTGGACAGTCAGTGCATACTGGGAGTTGTAGTTTTGCAACAGCTGGAAGAGCACAGATTGGAGACCATTATACAATGGTCTCCAAACTGGGCCCCTCCAGATGTTGCAAAACTACAACTCCCAGCATGCATGGTCTGTTAGTGCATGCTGGGAGTTATAGTTTTGCAACAGCTGGAGGCACACAGGTTAGGAAACACTGAGTTAGAAACATTGTTTCCCAACCAGTGTGTCTCCAGTTGTTGCAAAACTACAACTCCCAGCATGCCCAGACAGCTGAAGCGAATGCTGGGAGTTGTAGTTCGGCAACATCTGAAGGGCCAGATGTTGCTGAACTAAAACTTCCAGCATGCCTGGACAGTCAGTGCATACTGGGAGTTGTAGTTTTGCAACAGCTGGAAGAGCACAGATTGGAGACCATTATACAATGGTCTCCAAACTGGGGCCCTCCAGATGTTGCAAAACTACAACTCCCAGCATCCCCAGACAGCCAAAGGCTGTCTAGGCGTCCTGGGAGTTATAGTTTTCAGACTCCTAGAAGCAGCAGTGAAGATCTTCACTGAGGACCATATACTTACCTGCCGGTCCCGTCGCTGCTCGTCCACGTGGCCGGTCCTGCCGCTGCTCCTCGGTCCCGCCAGGTAAGGCCGCCGGTCCCCTGATGTTCCCCCCCTATGCCGCAGGTCCCTGCGAGCCCCCGCAGCCATCGTCCCCCGTTCTGCCCGACTTCCAGGGGCGGGCAGTGCGGGGGATCTGAACTTTCACCCCAGATCACTGTGATTGGTCCACAGGGACCAATCACAGTGATCGCTGACCAGGACCATCAATGGATGGTCCTGGGGGTGAAGCAGAAGTTGTCCCCTGCTGGAAACAGCGGGACTTCTGCCAGTTAACCCGTGCGATGCTGCGCATCGCCGGGTTAACTGAATGTCATTTATAAACGCCGGGATGCCCGAACGCACTGCACGTCCCGCGTATATATATGACATTCTGCGGGAAGGGGTTAAAAAAGACGCTGGTCATTGAAGCAGTCCACCAAATCCGAAGTAGTCCACAGGATACATGGATCTGAAATGAGGAGAAAAAAAGAAAAATAGGTTAATACATTTATTGTCACCCGTCCGCGCCTGACTACAACTCCCAGCATGCCCTTACAGTAAGAGCATGCTGGGAGTTGTAGGGGGGGTGACAATCTCCCGCACCACATGACTACAACTCACAGCATGCCCTTACAGTAAGGATATGCTGGGAGTTGTAGTCATGTGGTGCGGGAGATTGTTACCCCCCCCCCCCCACGCACACACTACAACTCCCAGCATATCATTATTATAAGGACATGCTGGGAGTTGTATTTGTGCGGCAGAGGGCAGGTGACAGGCTTGTCACCCGCCCCCCTACAACTCCCAGCATGCCCTTACAGTAAGGATATGCTGGGAGTTGTAGTGTGTGTGTGTGGGGGGGGGGGGCGGGGGTAGCCATCTCCTGCACCACATGAATAAAACTCCCAGCATATCCTTACTGTAAGGGCATGCTGGGAGTTTTAGGGGGGCAGGTGAAAAGCCTGTCACCTGCCACACAACTACAACTCCCAGCATGTCCTTACAGTAAGGGCATGTTGGGAGTTGTAGTCATGTGGTGTGGGAGATTGTCACCCCCCCCCCCCCTACAACTCCCAGCATGCTCTTACTGTAAGGGCATGCTGGGAGTTGAAGTTGTGCGGCAGGGGGGCAGGTGACAAGCTTGTCACCCCCCCCCCCCCACGCACACAACTCTCCCAGCATGCCCTTCCTGTAAGGACATGCTGGGAGTTGTAGTCGTGCCAGCCAGGGAAGAGGGTGGTAATGCGCTCCGCTCCTTGGCTGCAGTGATCAGAGAATCACTGTAATTTCATATTTCCTGTCGTCACGTGACACGGGACCCAGCGGGAAATTTGAAATTACACCAAACTCTGCGGCGCTGTAGTAAGGAGCCCGGGCTGACATAACACTGCAGCCGCCCGGGACTCCCTCAGCCAGGCAGGGAGATGTGCAGAAGCCGTCCCTGCCATCTCTCGGTGTGTACCGCAGTGCTGAGGGATGACAGGGACGGCACCTACACATCTCCCTGACGGCTGTGGGAGTCCCGTGGGGGGCAGCTGAGTTATGTCAGCCCGGGCTCCTTACCAGGCGCTGCGGAAATAAAAGTTGACGGAGCCCGGGCGGCTGAAGTGAGGTTAGCCCGGGCACCTTACCACGGTGCCGCAGGATATCTTAGGAGCCCGGGAGGGTGCAGACTGATGCCAGCCCGGGCTCCTTTTAACATCTAGCGGAGCCGCGGAGCTTTTAGTCCCTAATGTAATATCAAATTTCCCGTGATTGGCTGCTCGGTCCTGGCCAATTACGGGACCCAGCGGGAAATATGAAATTACATTAAGGGAAATAGAAACTCTGCTGCGCCGAGGTTTGTTAAAAGGAGCCCAGGCTGGAATCAGTCTTCAGCCGCCCGGGTTCCTCCGATTCTATCCCCGCTACCCTAATACAATGATGGGGATGGGGACACTGCTTTATATAACCCCCACCCCCCTTGTCTTCCACCCGCCCGCGCCGCACATTGTCCGCCCGCTACAATACTACAACTCCCAGCATGCCCTCACTGTATGGACATGCTGGGAGTTGTAGTCTTGCAACAGGTAGCAGACAGATGGGAGATGTGCAGCGCAGGCGGGTGGGAAACAAGGGGGGGTGTCATTATGTTAGGGTAGCGGGATTAGAATCAGACAGAGCTGGGCGGCTGCAGAGTGATGCCAGCCCGGGCTCCTTTGTACAGTTGCAATATATTTCCCGCTGGAGCTGTGATCACGGCTGCCAGCGGGAAATATAAAATTTGCTCTCAAAAGCCGTTTTGTGTGCCAGCTCCGAGCTGGCTTATATTTATGCAGTTTTTGAGGGCTTGCGACTTTTTATGCGACTTTCGCACTTGATAAATCCCTGACCACTGAAAAGTAAAAAATAAAATTTACTTTCGTACGCTTTTTTGTAGCTTTTTGCTTACAGCCAAAAGTCGCACAAAAAATTGTTTAAGTGCTAATGCAACTTTTTCTGCGACTTTTGTAAGCAAAAAAAGAGCTCTAAATCCCTTGATAAATGTCCCCCATTGTATTTGTGAATCAATATATAATTTGGAATGTCCATTTTTCTTACAGGCAGAAAAATGCTAAATTTTCAAAATTTTGGGATTTTTCACCAAGAAAAGATGCAAGTAACGACAAAAATTACCACTATGTTAAAGTAGAATATGTCACGAAAAAACAATCTCAGAATCAGAATGAAAAGTAAAATCATTCCAGAGTTATTCATATATAAAGTGACAGTGGTCAGATTTGCAAAAAAGGGCCGTGTTGTTAAGGTGAAAATGAGCTGCATCCTTAAGGGGTTAAAAATCAAAATATAGCTATTAACTGTTACAGTTTAATAAAGGGAATAAGTGCCTCCTCCAATAAAAAAATGAATTCCCCCTCTTTTCCCATTTAACAAAAAAAAATATTTTTTTTAAATAAAATAAATCAACATATTTGGTAGAATAGTCTGAATGACTAAAATATAACGTTAATGACTCCATACGGTGAACGACATAAAACATAAAAATAACAAAGTCCAATGCTGAATTGTGATCACATCCCGGAAAAAAAAAAAGGAATAAAAAGTCATCAAAAATCACATATACACAAATGTGGTACTGATGAAAACAACAAATCACAGATTAAGTGCCCATACAAGCATAACCATATGAATAAAACATGTCCAGGGATTAACCCCTTGGGTACGGAGAGTTTTCCCGTTCTTGCACTTTCGTTTTTTCCTCCTTACCTTTTAAAGATCACAACCCCACAAAATCCATATGATGGCTTATTTTTTGCACGTATACCATTGACTGTGCGGTTTAATTAACTATATATTTTTATAATTCCGACATTTCTGCATGCGGCGATACCATATATGTTTATTTACACAGTTTTTGGATTTTTTTTTTAAGGAAAAAGGGGGGTGATTCAAGCTTTTTTCACTTTTTTTTTCCAATGTTATAGCTCCCATAGGGACCTATAACACTGCACACACTGATCTTTTACATTGATCAATGGTTTCTCATAGGAAACCATTGATCAATGATTCTGCCGCTTGACTGCTCATACCTGGATCTCAGGCACTGAGCAATCATTCGGCGTTCGGACAGTGATCAAGTTGAACGCTGCATCTAAAGGGTTAATAGCGCGCGAAACCACGATCAGTGCTGCTCGCTATTAGCCTCGGCTCCCGGCTGTTGTTAGGGGCCTGGCCCGACCCGCTATGACGCTGGGCCACGGCGTGGCCCCGCATTATAGAAAGGTGGTGGGCGGAGGGCGTATAGGTATGCCCTCCGTCCCCAACAGGTTAAAGGAGATCTTTAGTGCTTATAACTTATACCCCAACCTAAGGATAGGGGATGAGTTATAAATCGCGGGGGGGTCCGAGCACTGGGGCCCCCCGCGATCTCCTGTATGGGGCCGTGGCAATGAACAGGAAAGGGGGCATTCTGTTCCCGCATGACGCGGCAGCCGGCACGCCCTTCCATGACTCCCATAGAAATACATGGAGGGGCGTGCCCGTTGCCGCGTCAAGCGGGGACGGAACGCCCCCTTTCCTGTACATAACTGTGGCCCCGTACAGAAGATGGCGGGGGGCCCGATCGCTCGTACCCCCCCGTGATCTATAACTTATATCCTATCCTTAGGATGGGGGATAAGTTATAAGCACTACAGATCTTCTTTAAATGTGAGTGCAGGTGCAGTGACCATGCCGGCGTATAAGATGACTTGGCGTATAAGACGACCCCCAACTTTGCCGTGCTGGGAGTTGTAGTTTCACAACAGCTGGAGGCACCCTGGTTTTTAGTATACAGTATTAGTTTTTACTTGCTCTGGCCGGCCCCCGCCTGCAGCTACACACAGGAGCCGGCCCGGGCAGATAATCAGAAGTTTTCCTATCCCGGACCTCAATACCCGGCGTATAAGACGACCCCCGGCTTTTCAGAAGAAAATTTGGGGTTAAAAAGTCATCTTATACGCCGGGATATACGGTATTTATATATTTTTAACCCCTTCAGGACAGGTTTTTTCATTTTTGCACTTAGTTTTTTCCTCCTCACCTTCTTAAAATCATAACACTTTCAATTTTCTATATACACAGTCCTATAAGGGCTGTTTTTTTGTGCCACCTATTGTACTTTGTAATGACAACAATCATTTCACCACAAAATCTACGGCAAAACTAGGGGGAAAAAAAAAAACTCCATTCTGATTTTTTTTTTTTTAGGGGGTTCAGATTCTACACAGTGCACTTTTCGGTAAAAATTACACCTTATATATATTCTGTAGATCCATACGATTAAATTGATACACAGCTTATTAAGGTTTGATTTTGTTTTACTTCTGTTAAAAAAAATTTATTACTTTTACACCAAAATTAGTACGTTTAAAATTGTCCTCTTCTGACCTCTATAACTTTTTTTTATTCTCCTACTAGACCTGCGCTTATTTTGCAAATTGAAGAGAATTTTGTCTATTTAGGCAAAAGGATCCTGTAGGGACGGCGACCATGAAGCTAAGAGGTAGGAATAATGAAAACTTCCTAAATTTCAGTTTATAAATGGATTTAACATGAATGTATTAGTGTAAAGTTAATATAGTAGAGTTCTGAATGCTTGGAGCGGGTGGTGGGGGTCATGACATCACAGCCACGCCCCCTCAATGTAAGTCTATGGGAGGGGGTGTGGCATGATGTCACGAGGGGCGTGGCTGTGACGTTACGACCCTGTCACCCAGTGTTCTGAACAAAGGCTAGGTGCTGCACAGAGATCACTGGGGTCCCAGCTGCGGGACCCCGGCGATCAGACATCTTATCCCCTATCCTTTACATAGGGGATAAGATGTCTAGGGGCAGAGTACCCTTTTAAGTCTCTTACAGCAATTGGGTAAAGGTTTACTCCTGTGAGATAAATGATTTTGTGTGAACACACACATATCTATATATATATATATATATATATATATATTCATAAATAAATGAATATAGGTCTAATATATTGTATGCTTTTGCTATTTTGCAGATATCCCAGTTCTCTCGGTGCCTGTCGTGTGTCTCATACATTACGTGACGAGTTTCCTTTGGCGGTATACTAACCTATATCATTATAAGGTCACTCCACCATATTATGAGATCCATAAAATACCTGGGAAGAAGATTAAGCACCGTGGTCAGCGAGCAGATGTGGCTATTGACATGGCTTTAGGTGACAATTCAGACCCACATGAATCCAGGCACAGCGATCATGTGACAGTCACCATGGCGGATAACCAGATGGATTTACCAACAACCTCTGAAGATGCCTCGGAGCCCAAAGTGTCTTGGCTGCAGCGGACTTGGCAATATGCTAAAAGCAAACTGAAGTGGCCCCATTATGTATCCAATGTTTGGGTTGGAGCATGGGCCATGGCCAAGCGGACAGTAACCGGCATGATGACCACATTCAAGATGCCATTTTACTTCCTACATACACAGCTAAGAAGTATTACAGCAAAGGCCATTGACGATCAATGTGAACCAGTTTAACAAGATGCTGATTGGGTCACACAAGGTCTGCATATGGTTGGGGGTGGGGGTGGGGAGGAGCCCGAAATGCAGCCACCTCCACGTGGTGGGCTCTGGGTCACTTGATACATTAACAAGTGAGCGAGGAGCTGCATAATTCAAGGCACATTTCCCATATTGGACATACAGCTTGTAATGGAGACAGAAGATATTGTCCACATGGATTTTGCACATAAGTGGGAAAACAAGCCCCCCTATTGGATGATTAAGGAATCAGAGATCTGTAGAAGGGGAGAGGTGGATTCCCAGTAATGGAGGATGACAATATAACTCTAGCATAATATCTCTGGATAAGTGGATATGGTAGAAACAATATCATTATTTTAATTACTATTATTATTATTATTAACCCCTTAACTCTTTAAGGACCCAGGGCGTATGGATACACCCTGGGTTTTTGATCGTTAAGTACCCAGGGCGTATACATACGCCCATGGGAATTTAAGTCCCCGCCGCGCACCGGTTGGGGACTGAACCGGGATGCCTGCTGAAATCATTCAGCAGGCATCCCATGCAACATGTCGCCAATTCTGGGTCATACGGGTCTATGGTGACCCGGAATATAAGGGGGATATCGGTTGTCCGAGACACCCACGATCCCCCTGAAGGGATAGGAGTGAGGTGGCAGGGGTGCCACCCCTCCTATCCCTACTATTGGTCATCAAGAAGCGACAACCAATAGCAAATCGGGGGCGGGGGGTTAACTTTTGGTTTCCCTGTTCTGCCCACCCACAGTAGGCTGGGCAGAATGGGGAAACTGACAGGGACCGCCGCCGAAGTTTAATTACTCATGGACGGCGGTAGCAGGCGGCAATCGATGGGGGTGATCGGCGGCAGAAGAGGAGAAAGGCGATGCGGCTCCTTGGATCCTACGGAAGCTGGTGAGTTGCCTGGCAACATCTGGAGGTCTACAGTCTGAGACCACTATACAGTGGTCTCTAAACTGGAGCCCTCCAGATGTTGCAAAACTACAACTCCTAGCATGCCTACACAGCAGTTTGCTGTCTGGGCATGCTGGGATATCTAGTTTTGCAACATCTGGAGGGCCTCAGTTTGGAGATCACTGTACAGCGATCTCTTAAACTGTGACCCTCCAGCTGTTGCAAAACTACAAATCCCAGCATGCCCTTTGGTGATCAGTACATGCTGGGAATCGTAGTTTTGCAAAAGCTGGAGGCACACTGTTTGGAAAGTACTGAGTCAGGTCACAGAACCTAACTGAAGATTTTCCAACCAGTGTGCCTCCAGCTATTGCTAAAGTACATCTCCCAGCATGCATGGTCTGTCAGTGCATGCTGGGAGTTGTAGTTTTGAAACAGCTGGAGGTTTGCCTCCCCATGTGATTGTACAGGGTACATTCACATGGGCGAGTTTACAGTGAATTTTCTGCTTCAAGTTTGAGCTGCGGCAAATTTTTCGCCACAGCCCAAACTCCTAGTGGGAAACTCAACGAAAACCTCTGCCAGTGCGAATGTACCCCAAAAACACTACACTACATAATAAAGGGTAAAACACTACATATACACCCCTTACACTGTCCCCCTCCCCCCAATAAAAATGAGAAACTTATCGTATGGCCGTGTTTCCAAAACAGAGCCTCCAGCTGCTGCAAAACAACAACTCCCAGCATTTCCGGACAGCCACTGACTGTCCAGGCATGTTGGGAGTTTAGCAACAGCTGGAGGCACCCTGTTTGGAATCACTGGCGTGGGGGTCTTTTTCTCCTTTTACCCCTTATGAATAGGAAAAGTTGGGGGTTACACTAGCCTGTTAGTGTAAAAAAAAAAAAAAAAAAAATGTTTACACAAACCTGCTGGTGTTGCCCCCTACTTTTTATTTTCACAAGCAGTAAAAGGAAAAAAAGACCCCCAAAATTTGTAACGCAATTTCTCCTGAGCACGGAAATACCCCATATGTGGCCGTAAAATTTTCTGCGGACGCACAGCAGGGCTCAGGAGTGAGAGCGCACTATGTACATTTGAGGTCTAATTTGGTGATTTGCACAGGGGTGGCTGATTTTACAGCGGCTCATTTTGGAAACTACACCCCTCACGGAACGTAACAAGGGGTACAGTGAGCCTTAACACCCCACAGGTGTTTGAAAATTTTTCATTAAATTTGGATGGGAAAATGAGAAAAAAAAAACTAAACATAATATGCTGGTGTTAACCTAAATTTTTCATTTTCACAAGGGAAAATATGAAAAAGCCCCCCAAAATTTGTAACCCCATTTCTTCTGAGTAAGAACATACCCCATATGTGGATGTAAAGTGCTCTGCGGGTGAACTACAATGCTCAGAAGAGAAGGAGCACCATTGGGCTTTTTAAAGATAAATTTTGTCCGGAATTGAAGGCCACGTGTGTTTACAAAGCCCCCACATGTGACCCTATTTTGGAAACTACACCCCTCACATAATGTAATAAGGGGTACAGTGAGCATTTACGCCCCACAGGTGTCTGACAGATTTTTGGAACAGTGGTCCTTGAAAATGAAAATTGTAATTTTTCATTTGCACAGCCTACTGTTCCAAAGATCTGTCAAACGCCAGTGGGGTGTAAATACTGGGTCTTCAATTTTCTCCTTAAACTTACAGCTATTCCTGTGAAACACCTAAAGGGTTAACAAACATTCTGAATATAATTTTGTACACTTTGATGGGTGCAATTTTTATAATGGGGTAATTTATGGGGTATTTCTAATATGAAGACCCCTCAAATCCACTTCAAATCTGAACTGGTCCCTGAAAAATTCAGATTTTGAAAATTTTGAGAAAAATTTGAAAATTGCTGCTGAACTTTGAAGCCCTCTGATGTCTTCCAAAAGTAAAAAAAAAAAAACATGTCAACTTTATGATGCAAACATGAAGAGATTGTATATGTGAATCAACATATAATTTATTTGGTATGTCTATTTTCCTCACAAGCAGAGAGCTTCAAGGTTAAAAAAAAAGCAACATTTTCAAATTTTGGAATTTTTTACCAAGAAATGATGCAAGTATTGACGAAAACTTACCACTATGATAAAGTAGAATATGTCACGAAAAAACTATCTCGGAATCAACTTCATAAGTAAAAGCATTCCAGAGTTAGTAATGCTTAAAGTGACAGTGGTCAGATGTGCAAAAAATGCTCTGGTCCCATCCACCGTCCTCAGAAATAAAAAAAAGTATTAAAAACATACTATGCCGCACCATGAATATCCGTACTCTGGGGGCTTTTTTGCTCAATTTTGAGCCCACATTTTGTGACGTTGTCAGACCAGAGAAGTAGATTGTCGATATTACCGATCAGTATTAATTGATCGTCCTAATCAGCGAGTACTTGCCGCGTTAGATGAGCCGGCTCGTCCTGAAGCTAAACTGTCACAGCATGTAAACATGGAAACATGCTGTGACATTGAAGTGACTTCAGCTTTCATAGACAGCTGATCATCACAGACATCGTCCGCGGGTCTCCCCATGGCTGGCCTGGCCCCCTGATTGTTGTGATTGGTCAATCAATCCAGATTGACCAATCACAACAGAGGCAGTTGAAAAAAACTGCCTTTCACAGCTCCGATCTCCTCAGTGTAGGGAGATCTGTGAGGAGATTGGAGCTGTGTGAGCTCTGTGTGAAATAAAACATCAAACAGACCCCTATAACCCCCCCATACCCATCCTAGTGCTCCTGTCTAGGGGACATCAGCTGTCTTGGATATCTGATTGTCACCATGCAGTGATTTCTGTAAACTGTGAGCCTCCTTATGTTGCTAAACTACAACTCCCAGCATGCCCAGACAGCTGTTGGCTGTCAGGGCATGCTGGGATTTGTAGTTTTGCAACATCTGGAGGGCCACACTTTGGAGATCACTGTGCAATGATCTCTAAACTGAGGCCCTCCAGATGTTGCAAAACTACAACTCCCAGCATGCACGAACAGCAAACTGCTGACTTGTCATGCTGGAAGTTATAGTTGCGTGTGTGGTAAGTCTCAGGGGTAGGGGTAGTACAGTCAGAGATTTTCTTTGGTATATCAGGGGTTAATGTTAACCCTATAGTTGGTGACGCCAGGCTGAGGGCTTGTATGTTGAGATGACTCTCCGGCCTATCGCCGCCCTTCCCAGTAACGATAGGTGCATAAGAATAAAGACTGAAGGTCCACAGAGTCCTAGGGACTCTGGCTATGGGGACCTAAAAACAGGTACCGTATAGGATGCGGTACCGGGACACCACACGCAGTGGCGTCTCCAGCTTTCAAATTTTGGGGGGGCACACTGGGGGCCAGGACAAAAGTAGGGGGGGCAATTATAACAACACCACATTTATACATTGCACGTGCAAATTATATCCAAGCCAAGGGCAGCATCGGGGGACCATGAAGATCTCATTGACTTTAAAGGCAGCTTCAGCAGGTGTCTACGTGGAGAAGAAGTGACATGTCACTTATTTTTTGGCCAGTTCCCTGTCAAACATTAACATAAGTAATATATGTGTAGATAGAAGCGTGCTGGCACTACCTGTATTGTGTGGTTCACAAAAAATACGTTGGTCCTATAATCCGGACTCTAAAGTATCAGACAGCACAGGCTTGTAATATGGTGGTGCTCACGTAATATAGGTAAAGACAGTTCATCCAATCACAATGATGTAGAAAAATTACAGGCAGCTCACCAATCTTTTGCAAGACTTCATGCTTAAGGGTGCATTCCCACACGGCATATTTTGCTGCGTATTTGCTGCGTATTTGGTGCTGCGTATTTTCCTACCCATTGACTTCAACAGGGAAAATAAAATACGCAGCAGCAAATACGCCGTGTGGGAACGTACCCTTAATTCCAGGGTGTGCAGGCAAAGCGGCTCCATGACGCACCGGTGAGCTAGACGCTAGTGCGAACAATGACCTGTATACTGAGACTAATATTACAAATAATATCAGTATACAAGGAGGAATATTATCACCATACATATTACCATCATGCTGTAACTGACCAAATCCTGTATACTGAGACCAATATTACCAATAATACCAGCATACAGGGAGGAAATATTGTCATCATACATATTATGGTCATACTGTTACTGACACCAATATTACTGATAATACCAGTACAAAAAAATAAAAATAGTCAGCATCTCCAGACAAAAGGTGCTTACTGTTAGTTGTGAGCGTTACTAGCAAGAAACAAATGATACTGCCACACCATGACCACGACTACCATTGTGACTGACTAATGACCGACTAACACCAATTGACACTGTATAAAATTCATTTTACAAATACCAATACTCCCACATACACTGGCCTTATAGTGGTAGATACCAGCTGTACACATCACAGTGTGTATTATCCCTGTACTGTGACATCACTGTGTATATCATCCCTGTACTGTGACATCACTGTGTGTATTATCCCTGTACTGTGACATCACAGTGTGTATTATCCCTGTACTGTGACATCACTGTGTATTATCCCTGTACTGTGACATCACTGTGTATTATCCATGTGCTGTGACATCACTGTGTGTATTATCCCTGTACTGTGACATCACTGTGTATTATCCCTGTACTGTGACATCACTGTGTGTATTATCCCTGTACTGTGACATCACAGTGTGTATTATCCCTGTACTGTGACATCACTGTGTATTATCCATGTGCTGTGACATCACTGTGTATATTATCCCTGTACTGTGACATCACTGTGTATTATCCCTGTACTGTGACATCACTGTGTGTATTATCCCTGTACTGTGACATCACTGTATGTATTATCCCTGTACTGTGATATCACTGTGTATTATCCCTGTACTGTGACATCACTGTGTATATTTTCCCTGTACTGTGACATCACTGTGTATATTATCCCCGGTCCTGTGACATCACTGTATGTATTATCCCTGTACTGTGACATCACTGTGTATTATCCCTGTACTGTGACATCACTGCATGTATTATCCCTGTACTGTGACATCACTGTGTATTATCCCTGTACTGTGACATCACTGTGTATTATCCCTGTACTGTGACATCACTGTATGTATTATCCCTGTACTGTGACATCACTGTGTATTATCCCTGTACTGTGACATCACTGTGTATATTATCCCTGTACTGTGACATCACTGTATGTATTATCCCTGTACTGTGACATCACTGTGTGTATTATCTAGGGATCGACCGATATCGTTTTTTAAGGGCCGATACCGATAATCGGTGCAGGTTAGGGCCGATAGCCGATAACTTATACCGATATTCTGGTATAAGTTATCGGCTATTTAACCCCCTGCGACACCGCTGCAGATCATTGATTTAAAGCGGGCGCTTTAAATCAATGATCTGCCGTGGCTTTTGCGGGGCCGCTGCCATAGGCCGCCACCACAACCCGCTTCTCTCCCCCTACCTGTCAGGGTGGTCCGGGCCATCCATCCTTCCTTCCTGTAGTGTCCGGGGGCGTTCCGGGTGAAGAGTGAACCGGTCCGGGCTGTCCTTCTTCTCCGGCGGTCATCTTCTCCACTCCGGGCAGGCTCCGGCCTAGTACGCTGCATAGACGCCGCTGCGCAGTGACGCCCGTGTGCAGCGACGAACCTGACGTCACGGCGTAGCTGCGTCTATGCAGTGTACTAGGCCGGAGCCTGCCCGGAGTGGAGAAGATGACCGCCGGAGAAGAAGGACAGCCCGGGCTGGTTCACTCTTCACCCGGAACGCCCCCGGACACTACAGGAAGGAAGGATGGATGGCCCGGACCACCCCCATTACGGGTAAGTTTAATTTTTTTATTGACTCGGAGGGTGGGGGAGGGGCCCGACCGGTATAGCGGTATGGGCAAAAATCCATACCGGTATACCGCCCAGCATCACGGTGGGGGGGTGCGACGCGGTGGGTCGGGGGTGCGGTGCGGCGGGTCGAGGGGGTGGCAGTCGCGGTGCGGGGAATTATCGGCTTATCGGCAAGTTAATTGCCGATACCGATAATGCCCAAAATCGTGATTATCGGCCGATAATATCGGCCATACCGATAATCGGTCGATCCCTAGTATTATCCCTGTACTGTGACATCACTGTGTGTATTATCCCTGTACTGTGACATCACTGTGTGTATTATCCCTGTACTGTGACATCACTGTGTGTATTATCCCTGTACTGTGATATCACTGTGTATTATCCCTGTACTGTGACATCACTGTGTGTATTATCCCTGTGCTGTGACATCAATGTGTGTATTATCCCTGTACTGTGATATCACTGTGTATTATCCCTGTACTGTGACATCACTGTGTGTATTATCCCTGTACTGTGACATCACTGTGTGTATTATCCCTGTATTGTGACATCACTGTGTGTATTATCCCTGTACTGTGACATCACTGTGTGTATTATCCCTGTACTGTGACATCACTGTGTGTATTATCCCTGTACTGTGACATCACTGTGTGTATTATCCCTGTACTGTGACATCACTGTGTATATTATCTCTGTACTGTGACATCACTGTGTGTATTATCCCTGTACTGTGACATCACTGTGTGTATTATCCCTGTACTGTGACATCACTGTGTGTATTATCTCTGAACTATAACATCACTGTGTGTTATCTCTATACTGCAACATCACTGTTGATACTTACACTGCACTGTGACATCACAGTTCAGAGTTAATATATACAGTGACATCACAGTTTAGAGTTAATATAAACAGTAATGTCTCTGTACAGGGACAATAAACAGTTTTGCCACTACAGGGTTAATAAACGCAGTGTTGTCACAGTAGAGGGTAACTATACAGTGATGTCATTGTACCGGGAAAATATACACAGTGAAGTCAGCGTTCAAGAATAATAAACTGTGATGTCACTACAGGGTTGTTATACACAGTGACATCAAATTATATTATGAAGCACGGTGATGCCACAGTTTATTATGAAGCGCAGTGATGTCACAGTTTATTATGAAGCGCAGTGATGTCACAGTTTATTATGAAGCACGGTGATGTCACAGTTTATTATGAAGCACGGTGATGTCACAGATTATTATGAAGCACGGTGATGTCACAGTTTATTATGAAGCACGGTGATGTCACAGTTTATTATGAAGCACGGTGATGCCACAGTTTATTATGAAGCGCAGTGATGTCACAGTTTATTATGAAGCACGGTGATGTCACAGTTTATTATGAAGCACGGTGATGTCACAGATTATTATGAAGCACGGTGATGTCACAGTTTATTATGAAGCACGGTGATGTCACAGTTTATTATGAAGCACGGTGATGTCACAGTTTATTATAAAGCACGGTGATGTCACAGTTTATTATGAAGCACGGTGATGTCACAGTTTATTATGAAGCACGGTGATGTCACAGTTTATTATGAAGCACGGTGATGTCACAGTTTATTATGAAGCACGGTGATGTCACAGTTTATTATGAAGCACGGTGATGTCACAGTTTATTATGAAGCACAGTGATGTCACAGTTTATTATGAAGCACGGTGATGTCACAGTTTATTATGAAGCACAGTGATGTCACAGTTTATTATGAAGCACGGTGATGTCACAGTTTATTATGAAGCACAGTGATGTCACAGTTTATTATGAAGCACGGTGATGTCACAGTTTATTATGAAGCACGGTGATGTCACAGTTTATTATGAAGCACGGTGATGTCACAGTTTATTATGAAGCACGGTGATGTCACAGTTTATTATGAAGCACGGTGATGTCACAGTTTATTATGAAGCACGGTGATGTCACAGTTTATTATGAAGCACGGTGATGTCACAGTTTATTATGAAGCACGGTGATGTCACAGATTATTATGAAGCACAGTGATGTCACAGTTTATTATGAAGCACAGTGATGTCACAGTTTATTATGAAGCACGGTGATGTCACAGAGACTAAAGAATGTACGTATGATAAAGATGGCTGGATGCTATTGAAACGTCACACATACATGGGGGAAGAAAACACTTGGATAATGTAGATTAATAGATAGATTTGAGATAGATAGATATGAGATAGATAGATAGGTGTATCCCAATCAGGGGGCCTCTAGCTATTCCAAAACGACAACTCCCAGCATGTCTTTGGCTGTATGGGCATACTGGGAGTTGTAGTTTTGCAACAGCTGGAGGCCCCCTGGTTGGGAAACACTGATCTATCTATCTATCAATCATCTATCTATCTATCTATCCAGACAAAGAATAAGTCAGCCAGCACTTTAGTTGATACCAAACTATTATATGGACCTGGCCTACAGGTGCACGTTACTAGGCTAGATATACAGCAACAGAAGAATGCAGCAGCACACTGCCAGCACAAGGATATAGGTGAAACATGAACATGCAGATAAAACCTGTAGAGCTATACAGCTATGGTGTAATAGATGCAAATGTGAAACTATGAGATAGTGAGGCACTTAGCTCGCAAATAGCTGTATAGCTCTCCATGTTTTAACTGCATGTTCATGTTTCACCTATATCCTTGTGCTGGCAGTGTGCTGCTGCATTCTTCTGTTGCTGTATATCTAGCCTAGTAGCGTGCACCTGTAGGCCAGGTCCATATAATAGTTTGGTATCAACTAAAGTGCTGGCTGACTTATTCTTTGTCTGTATTGCACATACGGGGGAGTGGCTACCTCCATGTTGGCCTTGCACCCCACCCACCTCTATCAGGTGTGTATATAAGGTGTCTTGGATGTTCCAGACCCTGCCATGCTTACTGAACTGTTCACACAGAGGCATATTCACAGTGTAGGGTCCGTCCCAAGGAGGCCACCTTATCGCGGTGGGACGGTCCAAGCTATTTGACCGCCGGCGGAGACAAATTTGCGAGCTAAGTGCCTCACTATTTCATCGTTTCACATTTGCATCTATTACACCATAGCTGTATAGCTCTCCATGTTTTATCTGCATGTTCATGTTTCACCTATATCCTTGTGCTGGCAGTGTGCTGCTGCATTCTTCTTTTGCTGTATATCTATCTATCCATCTATCTCCTATCTATCTATCCCTCCATCTCTCTATATCCATCTTTCTATTTATCTATCTATCTATCTTTCTATTTATCTATCTATCTTTCTATTTTTCTATCTATCTTTCTCATATCTATCTCATATAGATGAGAGATAGATGAGATATAGATAGATAGATGAAAGATAGATAGATATGAGAGATAGATGAAATATAGATAGATAGATACATAAATAGATGATAGATAGATACTATCTCTTTCTATCTATCTATCTATCTATCTATCTATCTAAAACAAATAAAAACGGCACAAACAAAATCCAGAGATTAGAGAGAAGTCGGGGTGCCCGCATACTTGGAACCTGGGTCCACTGGTTCTTCAATCCAGACAAAGAACAATGGGGGAGATTTATCAAAACCTGTCCAGAGGAAAAGTTGCCTAGTTGCCCATAGCAACCAATCAGCTCACTTCTTTCATTTTTGAAAAGGCCTCTGAAAAATGAAAGAAGTGATCTGATTGGTTGCTATGGGCAACTTTTCCTTTGCACAGCTTTTGATAAATCTCCCCCAATATGATGCAGCATAGTCTATGCACATGATGGAATAAACCACCATTTTCTGCAAACCTGTGGCGTGCTGCATCATATTGTTCTTTATCTATCTATCTATCTATCTATCTATCTCCTATCTATCTATATCATACCCATCTATCTATATCATATCCATCTATCTCCTATCTATCTATATCATATCTATCTATCATCTATCTATCATCTATTTATCTATCTTTCTATCTATCTCATATCTATCTATATATCCATCTATTTATGTATCTATCTATCTATATATCATCTATCTATCTCTCATATCTATCTATCTTTCATCTATCTCTCATCTATCTGAGATAGATATGAGATAGATAGATAGATAAATAGAAAGATAGATACATAAATAGATGGATAGATAGATAGATATGAAATAGATAGATATTATATAGATAGATAGACATGAGATAGATAGATAGATGGATAGATAGATAATAGATGATTGATTGATAGATAGATCAGTGTTTCCCAACTCGGGGGGCCTCCAGCTGTTGCAAAACTACAACTCCGAGTATGCTCATAAAGCCAGAGGAATGCTGGGAGTTGTAGTTTTGCAACAGCTGGAGGCCCCCTGGTTGGGAAACTGATCTATCTATCTATCTATCTTTCTCCTATCTATCTATATCATATACATTTATCTATATCATATCCATCTATCTATATCATATCCATCTATCTCCTATCTATCTATCTATCTATCTATCTAATCTTTCTATCATCTATCTATCTGTCTATATCATATCTATGTATCTATCATCTATCTATCTATCTATCTGTCTATCTATCTATCTATATCATATCTATGTATCTATCATCTATCTATCGATCTGTCTATCTATCATCTATCTATCCATCTATTTATGTATCTTTCTATATATCATCTCTCTATCTATATATCATCTATTTATCTATCTATCTATCTATCTATCTCATATCTATCTATCTATCTATATATATTTATGTATCTATCTATATATCATCTATCTACCTATCTATCTCTCATATCTATCTCATCTATCTGAGTTAGATAGATAGATATGAGATAGATAGATAGATATGAGAAAGATAGATAGATAGACAGATAGATAGAAAGTTAGATGCATGGATGGATGGATAGATATGAGATAGATAGATGATAGATAGATAGATCAGTGTTTCCCAACCTGGGGGCCTCCAGCTGTTGCAAAACTACAACTCCCAGTATGCTCATAAAGCCAAAGGAATGCTGGGAGTTGTAGTTTTGCAACAGCTGGAGGCCCCCTGGTTGGGAAACACTGAACTACCTCCCACTGTCTCCCGAACTACAACTTTCCCCCTCTCCCCCAAGCAAGTTACTTACTTTAAAAGGGCAGCATGAGCAGTGGGCACTGGGCAGGTAAGTCTTCCATACTGGTGGTGTCCGGGCCTGTATACACACAGCGGGCCTGCTCCACAAGGTCCAGTATACAGGGGAGTGAGAGAGGGGGAGGAGCTTCCTGTCTGCTCTTCCCAGTCTGCATAGCGCGGCCCCTGCGTGGTGACAGGGCTGCAGGCTGAAGGTTTATTTAAAAAAAGGATGCCCCTTACTGGTGAACTAGCGGTACCCCCCTGATGGCCATGAGAGCTGCTAGTGACCTACTGCTGCTAGGGGGGCACAAGGGGGGGCCAATCATGATGTAGGGGGGGCTGTGGCCCCCTCTGCCCCCCCCCCCCCCCCCCTAGCGACGCCACTGAACACGTGCCTCAAGCTGTTGCATAACTAGAACTCCCAGCATGCGCTTTAGCCATCAGTGCATGCTGGGAGTTGTAGTTTTGCCACAGCTGGAGGCACACTGGTGAGGAAACACAGTTAGGTAACAGAACCTAACTCAGTGGTTCCCCACCAGTGTGCCTCCAGCTGTTGCAAAACTACAACTCCCAGCATGCACTGACAGACCGTGCATGCTGGGAGTGTTCGTTTTGTAACAGCTGGAGGCACCCTGGTGAGGAAACACAGTTAGGTAACAGAACCTAACTCAGTGGTTCCCCACCAGTGTGCCACCAGCTGTTGCAAAACTACAACTCCCAGCATGCACTGACAGACCGTGCATGCTGGGAGTGTTCGTTTTGTAACAGCTGGAGGCACCCTGGTGGGGAAGCACTGAGTTTGTCTGTTCCCTAACACGGTTTTCCTCACCAGTGGGCCTCCAGCTGTGGCAAAACTACAACTCCCAGCATGCACGGTCTGTGAGTCCATGCTGAGAGTTGAAGTTTTGCAACAGCTGGAGGTTTGACCCCCCCCCCCCTAATGTGAACGTACAGGGTACATTCACACGAGCTGGGGTTTACAGTAAGTTTCCCGCTACAAATTTGAGCAGCAGAAAATTTTCCACCGCAGCTCAAACTCCCAGCGGAAAACTCACTATGAACCCCCGCCCGTGTGAATATACCCTAAAAACCCCACACTACGCTACCACAAAATAAAGAGTAATACACTACATATACCCTTACACAGTGTAAACCCCCCCCCCCCCCCTATAAAAATTCAAAACGTCTGGTACGGCACTGTTTGCAAAAAGGAGCCTCCGGCTGTTGCAAAACAACAACTTCCAGCATTGCCGGACAGCCATTGACTGACCAGGCATGCTGGGAGTTTTGCCACAGCTGGAGGCACCCTGTTTGGGAAACACTGCTGTAGGGTATTTATGGTAGCAGAGTCAATTGTAATGCTTGCATCCGGGTCCTCCCCTATGCAAATCCCTAATTTAGTCCTCAAATGCGCATGGCGCTCTCTCAGTTTGGAGCCCTGTCATATTTCAAGGAAACGGTTTAGGGACACATATGGGGTATTTCCGTACTCGGGAGAAATTGCGTTACAAATTTTGGGGGCTTTTTCTAATTTTACCACTTATAAAATGGAAAAGTTGGGGTCTACACCAGTATGTTTTTTTACACTAACATGCTGGTGTTGTCTCATACTTTTTATTTTCAAAAAAGACCCCCAAAATTTGTACAGAAATACCCCATATGTGGGCGTACAATGCTCTGCGGATGCACAACAAGGCTCAGGAGTGAGAGCGCACTATGTACATTTGAGGCCTAAATTGGTGATTTGCACAGGTGGCTGATAGTTGCAACGGTTCTGACATAAACACACAAAAAAAAAAAATAAAACACATGTGACCCCATTTTGGAAACTGCATCCCTCATGGAACATAACAAGGGATATAAAAATCTAATTTTTCACTTTCAAGTCCAACTTCAATGCAAACCTGTCAAACACCTGTGAGGTGTTAAGGTTCGCTGTACCCCTTGTTACGTTCCTGGAGGGGTGTCGTTTCCCAAATAGTGTGCCATGTGTTTTTTTTTTTTTTTTTTTTTGCTGTTCTGACACCATGGGGGCTTGCTAAATGCAACATGCCCTCCAAAAACCATTTCAGCAATATTCACCCTCTAAAATCCCACAGTTGCTCTTTCCCTTTTGAGCCATGTTGTGGGCCCACAGAGCACTTTGCGTCAATATATGAGGTATTTCCATACTCAAGAGAAGTTGGGCTACAAATTTTGTGGGACTTTTTCTCCTAAGAACCCTTACAAAAATGTAAAAAAAAATTGGGCCACATGAACATGTTAGTATAAAAAATGGAAATCTTAATTTTTCTCCTCCACTTTGCTGCTGTTCCTGTAAAACACCTAAAGGGTTAACAAACTTTCTTAATGGCATTTGAATACTTTGAGGGGTGCAGTTTCTACAATGGGGTCATTTGTGGTATATTTCTCACAGAAAGGCCCCTCAAAATCCACTTCAGACTTGACGGGGGTGTCCTTATGTTAGGGTAGCGGGGTTAGAATCAGACAGAGCTGGGCGGCTGCAGAGTGATGCCAGCCCGGGCTCCTTTGTACAGTTGCAATATATTTCCCGCTGGAGCTGTGATCACGGCTGCCAGCGGGAAATATAAAATTTGCTCTCAAAAGCCGTTTTGTGTGCCAGCTCCGAGCTGGCTTACATTTACGCAGTTTTTGAGGGCTTGCGACTTTTTATGCGACTTTCGCACTTGATAATTCCCTGACCACTGCAAAATAAAAAATAAAATTTACTTTCGTACACTCTTTTGTAGCTTTTTGCTTACAGCCAAAAGTCGCACAAAAAATTGCTTAAGTGCTAATGCGACCTTTTGTGCGACTTTTGTAAGCAAAAAAAGAGCTCTAAATCCCTTGATAAATGTCCCCCATTGTATTTGTGAATCAATATATAATTTGGAATGTCCATTTTTCTTACAGGCAGAAAAATGCTAAATTTTCAAAATTTTGGGATTTTTGACCAAAAAAAGATGCAAGTAACGACAAAAATTACCACTATGTTAAAGTAGAATATGTCACGAAAAAACAATCTCAGAATCAGAATGAAAAGTAAAATCATTCCAGAGTTATTCATATATAAAGTGACAGTGGTCAGATTTGCAAAAAAGGGCCGTGTTGTTAAGGTGAAAATGAGCTGAATCCTTAAGGGGTTAAAAATCTAAATATAGCTATTAACTGTTACAGTTTAATAAAGGGAATAAGTGCCTCCTCCAATAAAAAATGAATTCCCCCTCTTTTCCCATTTTATAAAAAATTTTTTTTTTTTAAATAAAATAAATCAACATATTTGGTAGAATAGTCTGAATGACTAAAATATAACGTTAATGACTCCATACGGTGAACGACATAAAACATAAAAATAACAAAGTCCAATGCTGAATTGTGATCACATCCCAGAAAAAAAAAAAAAGGAATAAAAAGTCATCAAAAATCACATATACACAAATGTGGTACTGATGAAAACAACAAATCACAGATTAAGTGCCCATACAAGCATAACCATATGAATAAAACATGTCCAGGGGTTAACCCCTTGGGTACGGAGGGTTTTCCCGTTCTTGCACTTTCGTTTTTTCCTCTATATGATGGCTCCATATGATTTACTCCTCTAGCCGCAAATCACATTCTAACATACCTGGCCCCGAATACAGAAGTGACGAGCGGTACTTAGTCCCGCCCCCTATGGGCGTCAGAGAGAGGCGGGGACGGATGACGTCACGCTGGGGTGCCAGGATATGACGCCAGACGCCAAGGATCGCGGCAAGGCAGCGCATAGAAGCCGGTCGGACTTTTACTGGCTCCCCGCCATTGCGGGTTTGCGCACCTTCCGGGATCCTGTAATTGGCGGTTACATCAGCGGACTGTGAGTAACGAGTGGCGGCGATACCGCTATTTTTTTGCAGGTGCCGCGCAGCAACTCCTTACAGGGATATTTGTTGTATTCTTTCTTTAGGTACTGGGAGACGGACCACGGACTGTGAGTGAGAGCCCTATACATGAAAGGATATTATATTGTACCTGATCATATGGTCTGACTGGCTTTATGTATCTTCTTTATAGGTTATCTCCTTTGGATCCGCTGTAATTACACCCGCATAGTGGCACCTAGTATCGGGGTGCCACATGCAGATCAATTACACCAGCATAGTGGCACTTAGTACAGGGGTGCTACATGCATTTATCTATGTTTATATATTGAGTGACGCCATTGTTATCTCCTTATCTCACACATTTTCCACATTGTTGAGACTTTCTATATATATGAAGTTCTCCTGATGACGCTCTAGACTAGGGCAGAAACGCGTAGAGAACGATATATATCTGAGAACGGTATATATTCATATAAATCCACCGGATTGGTGGCGCTCTGAATACTGGTAAATCCACCATACGGGTGGTAACCTAGAGTGGATCCTGTGTATCAGTTTTTAAGATGGTATTGGTCCACAATAACTTCAGTGGTGTATTTTAAAATTATTATATTAAAAGTTATATTTTAGTAGCACTCCCCTCACACTTTTTTCTAAAAAAGTTTTTTTTTTTGCATTTCTGATGCTGGGAGATGATATGACCCCTTGTAGGTCAGCTAAATCATTCTACATACAAAATTTTTGGAATCTGTTTATGTGATGGCTAGTTTGGTCACTGGATCACCAAATTTGGCAGATTGGCTCACGGAAGCAAAAGAAGTGTTTTCGGAGCGAATGTACTCACAGCCTAAATACACACCCTCTCTGAAAGTAGCCCTTAGGGACCTTGTCTCTTGTTATAAAGATTATGCAGTTTCATTCTGGGAAATCCAAACATTTGAAAACTACTTAAGACATAACATAGTTCCCCGAGGTCTGAGAATTCCGGTGTTACCGGCACCCAGACTTAGAACAACAACAGTATTAAAAAAGTGGGAAACTGAAGCTACAGCCACCTCGCTGAAATTCATTCAAATATTGTTGGAGGAAGAAAAAACTAGACTAACGGTAGCAGAAGCTAAATTGAATGAGCAACGAGATACTGTATTAAGATTTAAGGACGACCCAGAATTTAATAACAAAGAAACACATACCAAAAATATATTGGAACGTTTTCAGTATCAATTAAAAGAAAGGAAACACTTACAATTCATCAGGGACTTACAGGAATTCAGAGATAATAGAGCTTACACCGTATTGTCCAGAGTACCCACACCTCGGGAGACTGAGACTGAGATTTCCTCCTCGGATACCGAGCCTGGTGAAGGAGACAGAGCTCCAGCACGCGGTAAACGAGGAGGAGCACCCTACCGCGCGCGAGGTACGCGGGGTAACTCCCGTGGACGTGGGAACTATAAAAAGAAATCTAACCACAATCAGGAATGGTCGGATACGGGCTCTTTGCCTTCATCCTCTGCTGGGCATTTTTTAGGGGGGGAATACAAGGACCAGAGTCGAGATCCTTACCCCACCCGAACCAGAGAACCCAGAGTCTAAATACAGGAGTTGATAGATCCTCATTACAAGTGGTGAATCTATCCAAACAACAACTATCCCAGGAACAAATCGGGGTCCTTGCACAGGGTCTCTCATTTGTACCCACGGTCACATTTGACCAATTCAATTTGATTAAGGACCTCCATCTGTTTGGGCGTAGACTAAAATGGCAAAAATTCTTTAAAACACGAGACAGAAAGGAATGTTTGGAGTTAGGTATCGGTATAAATGATCTACCAGCCACAAGAGATCTAGCATCATTATTAGATGACAACCATAGATCAAGAGGTGAAGGACCATTTACTACCTGTAAGTTAAAAAGTAAAGTATTCCCTCCTACAGGCGAAACATCCTGTATAGATGTGTTTCTGGATTTGGTGATCAGAGATATAGAGGACCTGAATCTTCCCTCCATACCTCAGGATCGGACCAACTTCTCATATCAAGAGAAGTTGGCTATCAAACAACTACAGAAGAATGATAAATTGGTCATCAAAGCCGCAGATAAGGGGGGTAACATTATAGTCATGGATCGTACACAATACATAGATATGTGCAATAGACTATTAAAAGATAGCCTTACTTATGAAACATTATCGGGAGACCCTACTTCCAAATATAAAAAAGAACTTACTAAAATACTATCTATAGCTAAGGAACGAAAACTCATCAGTGACTCGGAATTTCAATTTTTGCTGCCCAAATCCGTTACTGTCCCCACCTTCTATGCCCTCCCAAAGGTCCACAAAGGGACTAACCCTCTAAAAGGGAGACCCATAGTGGCGGGCATAGGAGGTCTGGGACAGAATCTCGGGATATATATTGATCAAATTTTTAGAGAATTCGTATTAGCCCTCCCTTCATACACGAGAGACACGATGGATCTCCTTAATAAAATGGAAGGAATAGAGGTGGAACAGGATGTGTTGCTGGCTAGCATTGACGTGGAGTCGTTATATTCATCTATCCCGCATGATATTGGACTAGCAGCAGTCTCGCATTACTTATCCCAACGGGGCATACAGATGAGATTACACAATGAATTTGTGCTGGAAATATTGAGGTTCACACTCACACATAATTATTTTCTCTTCGACAGGACTTACTTCCACCAGCTCAGAGGGACCGCAATGGGGAGCCCTAGTGCCCCCAGTTATGCTAATCTCACTCTGGGCTGGTGGGAGGCCACCCAAGTCTTTGTCGAAGAAAGGGAATATTTTAGTGAACGTGCCCTAGTTTGGGCGCGTTTTATAGATGATATTTTTATATTGTGGCAGGGCAGCACTGATGAGTTTAAAGAATTCCTGAGATTACTGAACCATAATAGTCTAGGACTTGCATTTACATATGAATACCATGACTCACATATCCCATTCTTGGACATCTCAATCCAAAAAACTCCTAAGGGTAAACTGCGGACCACCATACATAGAAAAGTGACGTCCACGAACAGCCTCCTGAGGTGGGAAAGCTGCCACCCGGGACCCCTCAAAAGGGGTATCCCGAGGGGGCAGTACCTCCGCCTCAGGAGGAACTGTTCTGACAAACAGGATTTCCTGAGGGAAGCAATGGATCTCAGACAGAGATTCAGAAATAGAGGGTATCCGGACTACATCTTATGATCAGCTTATCAAAATGCCCTTAAAACTCCCAGGGAAAACCTGTTGACCCCCAAACAGACAGACCAGATGATACAGCCTACACGTGTGATTGCCACCTTTGATCATGCTTCTCCAATGATACGAGGAATACTTGAGAAACATTGGAGGATTCTACGGATGGATCCTGATCTGAGGGACACAGTATCGGACAAACCCCAGATCACATATCGGAGAGGTAGGAATATAGGGGATTTAGTAACACATAGCCATCTCCCCCCTATACCATCTAAAGGGAGCACTTGGCTTAATAAAACACCTATAATTGGTAACTTTCCCTGTGGACATTGTAAGGCGTGCCCTAACATGATAAAAACTAAAGAAATTCTCAATGAGAGGACAGGTAAAATACATACCATTCGTAGCTTCATTAACTGTAGCACTTGTGGTATAATTTACTTGGCAATTTGTCCATGCCATAAAAGATACATAGGGAAAACATTCCGACCTTTTAAGAAAAGAGTGTTAGAACATCTGGGAGATGTCAGAAACAATAGAGATACCTCCCTGGCTCGCCATATGAATTCCGTACATAGTGGCTGCTATGATCATCTTATGTTCATTGGATTAGAACAAATTCATCCATCTCCAAGAGGGGGTGATTTTGATAAACTTTTACTCCAGAAGGAGTGCAGACTTATATACGAAATGGGTACGATGGAACCTATAGGTCTCAATGACCAATTAAGTTTTGCTCCCTTTTTATAGGTCAGGCCATGTGGGGATGATACTGGTTATGGTGACCAGTAGGCAGTAAGTGGAGATCTTAGTAGATCTATCAGCTAGTGTCACCAAACTAGTAAGGGAGTGACAGGACAAGTAGGAGGTACGAGAGCAGGGTCCGCCCTTATTAGGGCGATAACACTGCCTAGGGATCAGGGCATCAGTTAGCATAGGGTAAGATCAGGTTCCCTAGGCCCAGTTTTAATGCCACTCCATTATTCCCTGATAGCCTCCCCAACTGTATCATCCCCACTTTGTCAGGTCAATACCTAACTGTATCTTCCCCCCTTTATAATACAATTTTCTAAATTTATCTATTATTGCTTAGTTGGCTAGGAACACAATTCTTTCTCAGTTGGCTAATTGTATACTCTGGTCTGTTTTGGAGGTTCACAGATATCCACTTAAGAATAGGGGCATTCCCTGGGAATTTTAGTGAACTGAAACAGGGGCCTCACAACCCCTTGCCTTTTTGTTCAAAGAGAGGGGGGTTTGGAGATGAGCCATTCTTTAGGGAATCCCTTTGAGAATATTACATCAGTGGATTTGTCCGGGTTGTTTTCAAAGATTGAGGGACCCAGTGCCTGTATTATTAAATTAGGCACCTTAGCGTCCCGGTCCTCTCCACTGATGTTTATTTATTTATTAACCTAAATATAATATCTACCCCTCAAAGATGTATTCCGTATGGCTCCAACATTAAACCCCACCTCTCCACCATATAGGGCCACTTAGAGGTGCTTAGTAGCAATGAATTTATATATATTTGGGTAGCATCTCCTAATAAGCTCCAATTTTAGGCTGTCCAGTATTCTAGCATGTGATCATAATTGGTGCCGGTCACTGAGGAGTTAATGTATTTACTTCTCTAGCCGCAAATCACATTCTAACATACCTGGCCCCGAATACAGAAGTGACGAGCGGTACTTAGTCCCGCCCCCTATGGGCGTCAGAGAGAGGCGGGGACGGATGACGTCACGCTGGGGTGCCAGGATATGACGCCAGACGCCAAGGATCGCGGCAAGGCAGCGCATAGAAGCCGGTCGGACTTTTACTGGCTCCCCGCCATTGCGGGTTTGCGCACCTTCCGGGATCCTGTAATTGGCGGTTACATCAGCGGACTGTGAGTAACGAGTGGCGGCGATACCGCTATTTTTTTGCAGGTGCCGCGCAGCAACTCCTTACAGGGATATTTGTTGTATTCTTTCTTTAGGTACTGGGAGACGGACCACGGACTGTGAGTGAGAGCCCTATACATGAAAGGATATTATATTGTACCTGATCATATGGTCTGACTGGCTTTATGTATCTTCTTTATAGGTTATCTCCTTTGGATCCGCTGTAATTACACCCGCATAGTGGCACCTAGTATCGGGGTGCCACATGCAGATCAATTACACCAGCATAGTGGCACTTAGTACAGGGGTGCTACATGCATTTATCTATGTTTATATATTGAGTGACGCCATTGTTATCTCCTTATCTCAAACATTTTCCACATTGTTGAGACTTTCTATATATATGAAGTTCTCCTGATGACGCTCTAGACTAGGGCAGAAACGCGTAGAGAACGATATATATCTGAGAACGGTATATATTCATATAAATCCACCGGATTGGTGGCGCTCTGAATACTGGTAAATCCACCATACGGGTGGTAACCTAGAGTGGATCCTGTGTATCAGTTTTTAAGATGGTATTGGTTCACAATCACTTCAGTGGTGTATTTTAAAATTATTATATTAAAAGTTATATTTTAGTAGCACTCCCCTCACACTTTTTTCTAAAAAAGTTTTTTTTTTTTCCATATGATGGCTTATTTTTTGCACGTATACCATTGACTGTGCCGTTTAATTAACTATATATTTTTATAATTCCGACATTTCTGTATGCGGCGATACCATATATGTTTATTTACACAGTTTTTGGATTTTTTTTTTACGGGAAAAGGGGGGTGATTCAAGCTTTTTTCACTTTTTTTTTTCAATGTTATAGCTCCCATAGGGACCTATAACACTGCACACACTGATCTTTTACATTGATCAATGGTTTCTCATAGGAAACCATTGATCAATGATTCTGCCGCTTGACTGCTCATACCTGGATCTCAGGCACTGAGCAGTCATTTGGCGTTCGGACAGTGATCAAGTTGAACGCTGCATCTAAAGGGTTAATAGCGCGCGAAACCACGATCAGTGCTGCTCGCTATTAGCCTCGGCTCCCGGCTGTTGTTAGGGGCCTGGCCCGACCCGCTATGATGCTGGGCCACGGCGTGGCCCCGCATTATAGAAAGGTGGTGGGCGGAGGGCGTATAGGTATGCCCTCCGTCCCCAACAGGTTAAAGGAGATCTTTAGTGCTTATAACTTATACCCCAACCTAAGGATAGGGGATGAGTTATAGATCGCGGGGGGGTCCGAGCACTGGGGTCCCCCGCGATCTCCTGTATGGGGCCGTGGCAATGAACAGGAAAGGGGGCATTCTGTTCCTGCATGACGCGGCAGCCGGCACGCCCTTCCATGACTTCCATAGAAATACATGGAGGGGCGTGCCCGCTGCCGCGTCAAGCGGGGACGGAATGCCCCCTCTCCTGTACATAACTGTGGCCCCGTACAGAAGATGGCGGGGGGCCCGATCGCTCGGACCCCCCCCCCCCCCCCCCCGTGATCTATAACTTATACCCTATCCTTAGGATGGGGGATAAGTTATAAGCACTACAGATCTTCTTTAAATGTGAGTGCAGGTGCAGTGACCATGCCGGCGTATAAGATGACTTGGCGTATAAGACGACCCCCAACTTTGCCGTGCTGGGAGTTGTAGTTTCACAACAGCTGGAGGCACCCTGGTTTTTAGTATACAGTATTAGTTTTTACTTGCTCTGGCCGGCCCCCGCCTGCAGCTACACACAGGAGCCGGCCCGGGCAGATAATCAGAAGTTTTCCTATCCCGGACCTCAATACACGGCGTATAAGACGACCCCCGGCTTTTCAGAAGAAAATTTGGGGTTAAAAAGTCGTCTTATACGCCGGGATATACGGTATTTATATATTTTTAACCCCTTCAGGACAGGTTTTTTCATTTTTGCACTTAGTTTTTACCTCCTCACCTTCTTAAAATTATAACACTTTCAATTTTCTACATACAGAGTCCTATAAGGGCTGTTTTTTTGTGCCACCTATTGTACTTTGTAATGACAACAATAATTTCACCACAAAATCTACGGCAAAACTAGGGAAAAAAAAAACTCCATTCTGATTTTTTTTTTTTAGGGGCTTCAGATTCTACACAGTGCACTTTTCGGTAAAAATGACACCTTATATTTATTCTGTAGATCCATACGATTAAATTGATACACAGCTTATTAAGGTTTGATTTTGTTTTACTTCTGTTAAAAAAAAATTATTACTTTTACACCAAAATTAGTACGTTTAAAATTGTCCTCTTCTGACCTCTATAACTTTTTTTAAATTTTTCCGTATACAGCAAACAATTAGCCCTCATACAGTTTAAAACATACTTATATTGTTCAAAAAGTTAGATATTTTTTTGAAGCAGTACAAAAAGAGTAAAGCGTTTACCCAAGCATTGACCCTCAGTATAAAAAGAACATGTCAGTGAATAAAAACGAAAACCCTCAAAAGTTGCCAAATTGTGGTTTTCTTTTCAATTTCCAGCCGTAAATAATATATATATATTTTTTTATAGTACCGTACATTTTATGTTACCGTACATTACAAAGTACAGTTGGTCGCAAAATAAACAACAACTCATATTGGTCTTTGGGTGGAAAATTAAAATATTTATGGCTCTTAGAAGGGGGAGGAGGAAAAAATGAAAATGTAAAAATGAAAATTTCCTTTGTCCTCAAGACCAAAATGGGCTGTGACCCTGAAGGGGTTAAAACTGTAATCGTCAAATCCTTTGTAAACCCCCAGTATATAACTGTACATAGTGTAAGTAAAGTACAGTACAGCCATTACAATGGATACACATACACGTGATGTCATCTGCTGTGACATCACACATCAAAGAGACTTTCTCCAGGGTAGAATCCAATCCCTAACACTTATTTCCTCGGTTCGGCGGGTGAACACGTTCTCCTACTAGACCTGCGCTTATTTTGCAAATTGAAGAGAATTTTGTCTATTTAGGCAAAAGGATCCTGTAAGGACGGCGACCATGAAGCTAAGAGGTAGGAATAATGAAAGCTTCCAAAATTTCAGTTTATAAATGGATTTAACATGAATGTATTAGTGTAAAGTTAATATAGTAGAGTGCAGTAAAGTTACTGATGTTCTCTTGTACAGTCTATCCTGGGTGGCTTTAAAGGGGGGCTTCCCCAGCGTTCGGCACTTTTTGTTCCAAACGCTTGGAGCGGGCGGCGGGGGTTGTGACATTAGGGCCACACCCCCTCAATGTAAGTCTATGGGTAGGTTGTGGTGTGACCTCACGAGGGGCGTGGCCATGAAGTTGCGACCCTGTCGAATGCTGAATGAACGCTGGGTGCTGCACAGAGATCGCTGAGGTACCAGCTGCGGGACCCCTGCAATCAGACATCTTATCCCCTATCCTTTGGGTAGGGGATAAGATGTCTAGAGGCAGAGTACTCCTTTAAGTCTCTTACAGCAATTGAGCAAATGTTTATTCCTGTGAGATAAATGATTTCAGTTTGTGAATCAATGCTTTAAGTATTTTGCCTTCTAAAAGAAAACATGGGAAGCTACTCTGATATTAGTGAAATAATATAATAATAGTAGTAATATAATTATAATAACAATGTTTTAGTCACACACAAGTTTAAAAAAAGCTTCATACAGTGACAATACAGTGATCCATGACATCTAATCTTCTAGCATATAGCCTATAAAATATTTATAGTTTGCTGTATAAATTACAGTTTTAACAAAAAAAGTATATATATATATATATGTATATATATACACACACATATATATATATATATATATATATATATATATACATATATATGAACATATGTATTTACATATATATATATATATATACATAAATAAATGAATGAATATAGGTCTAATATATTGTATACTTTTGCTATTTTGCAGATATCCCAGTTCTATCGGTGCCTGTCGTGTGTCTCATACATTACGTGACGAGTTTCCTTTGGCGGTATACTAACCTATATCATTATAAGGTCACTCCACCATATTATGAGATCCATAAAATACCTGGGAAGAAGATTAAGCACCGTGGTCAGCGAGCAGATGTGGCTATTGACATGGCTTTAGGTGACAATTCAGACCCACATGAATCCAGGCACAGCGATCATGTGACAGTCACCATGGCGGATAACCAGATGGATTTACCAACAACCTCTGAAGATGCCTCGGAGCCCAAAGTGTCTTGGCTGCAGCGGACTTGGCAATATGCTAAAAGCAAACTGAAGTGGTCCAATTATGTATCCAATGTGTGGGTTGGAGCATGGGCCATGGCCAAGCGGACAGTAACCGGCATGATGACCACATTCAAGATGCCATTTTACTTCCTACATACACAGCTAAGAAGTATTACAGCAAAGGCCATTGACGATCAATGTGAACCAATTTAACAAGACGGCTGATTGGGTCACACAAGATCTACATATGGTTTGGGGTGGGGGTGGGGAGGAGCCCGAAATGCAGCCACCTCCACGTGGTGGGCTCTGGGTCACTTGATACATTAACAAGTGAGCGAGGAGCTGCATAATTCAAGGCACATTTCCCATATAGGACATACAGCTTGTAATGGAGACAGAAGATATTGACCACCTAGAGATACATTTTGCACATAAGTGGGAAAACAAGCCCCCCTATTGGATGATTAAGGAATCAGAGATATGTAGAAGGGGAGAGGTGGATTCCCAGGAATGGAGGATGACAATATATCTCTAGCATAATATCTCTGGATAAGTGGATATGGTGGAAACAGTATCATTATTACAATTATTTTTAACCCCTTAAGGACCTGCAATGTAAATGTACATTTGCATTGCCATCTTCTGGGATCACCACGTCTCTGGATGCGGTGATTGGACTGGGATGGCTGTTGTTATCTAAAAGCAGCCACCTCGGCATATCGCCCAGGGGGGGGTCCCGGGAATCCCCCCCTGGCGGCAATCGCTGTGATTCGTCAGTCAATACTGACCGGTGAATCACGGCTTTTCCAGGCCAAATGGGTCACTGGTGACCAAGGAAATATGGGTGATTGGTGCTGTCCGAGACAGCACCAATCACCATTGCCCAGCAGGAGTGAGGTGGCACTGGTGCCACCTCACGATCATGGTGATTGGTCGGCTGAGACCAGCTGAAGAATCACGGCATCTTCTGGGCTGTCCTGACGGCACCCGTTCCACCCCTAGTCTGGAGGGCGAGAGCGGGTACCGACCATGTAGTGTGCAGCGGCGGGGATAGCATACTGGCGGTGGCAGGAAATGACTGGCAGCAGCAGCAGGAGGTGAGGCCTGTGTGCCTCCTACTGTTTCATAACTACAACTCCCAGCATGCACAGCCAAAGGGCATGCTGGGAGTTGTAGTTATGTAACAGCTGGAGATACCCTGGTTGGGAAACACTGTGCTGTACAGATGAAGTGGGGCCAGTATGAGAATAGCTCTTAGTGTAAGATTATATGGGAATGGTCCTAACCTTTGAAGTGGGAACTTGCACTTAATGCAGATTCCATTTCTTTGGAGCCAAAAGCAACACGAGTTGTGTGTCTCATCTTGCTCCTCCGCTGCTGCTGAAGCCTTCCTCATCTATGCTGTCTGCAGAGTTTTTGTGATCTGGAGTATTGTTATTGGAAGTCTCCTTGGAAGCTCTGGAAGACGGATATCATGGTAGAGACGTCTGTGCTGAGAAACGAAGTTCCCGAAAAAACTTTTTGAAGGAGATTTATCTTTCTTTTTTTTTTTTTACTTACTTTTTCTTACATGCGACCTATCAAAAAGTCATACGACCTTGATAAATAAATTGCACATAAGCAAAACCCGGGAAACCCACTTGCAAAAGCATTTTTTTAAATCAGAAAAGTAGATAAAGTTCCTTATCTACCCTTTATTACCAGTAGTGTTTCTAGAGAGTGACGGGGAAGGGGGGGGGGGGGGAGGGGGGTTGGGGCGTACTGCATTGGATGAAGCTGTATTACTTTTTTTTTTTTTTTTTTAAAGGAAAATTTTAGTGCCACATATGGGTTATTTACGTAGTCTGTAAAAATCTTACACAACTATTTTGTGCCTTATTCTATTTTAACACAACATTTTCAAATTTAGTGGGTACGCCAGCATGTACGTGTCCTACAATTAACAAGGTGTGCAGTGTGTATTTTTAACCTTAAAATTAATAGAGTTGTTATATAATTAAAGTTTTCTATAATTAACATTAACCTTTGTGCTCTCCCGGTACAGGACTGGTCCTGTACCATCCTTAACCCCTTAAGGACACATGACGTACTGGAACGTCATGTGTCCACTCCCGATCTATAACGCGGGGCCACGGCGTGGCCCCGCGTCATAGCGGGTCGGGCCCGGCCTCTAACAACGGCCGGGACCAGTGGCTAATAGCGCGCGGCATTGATCGCTGTGCCGCGCGCTATTAACCCTTTAGACGCGGCGTTCAAAGTTGAACGCCGCGTCTAAAGTGAAACCGAAAGCATCCCGGCTAGCTCAGTGGGCTGTTCGGGATAGCCGCGGTGAAATCGCGGCATCCCGAACAGCTGACAGGACAGCGGGAGGGCCCCTACCTGCCTCCTCGCTGTCCGATCGCCGAATGACTGCTCAGTGCCTGAGATCCAGGCATGAGCAGTCATCCGGCAGAATCGTTGATCACTGGTTTCTTATGAGAAACCAGTGATCAACATAGAAGATCAGTGTGTGCAGTGTTATAGGTCCCTATGGGACCTATAACACTGCAAAAAAAAAGTGAAAAAAAAAAGTGAATAAACATCATTTAACTCCTCCCCTATTAAAAGTTTGAATCACCCCCCTTTTCCAATAAAAAAAAAAACACAGTGTAAATAAAAATAAAAATAAACATATGTGGTATCACCGCGTGCGGAAATGTCCGAATTATAAAAATATATCATTAATTAAACCGCTCGGTCAATGGCGTGCGCGCAAAAAAATTCCAAAGTCCAAAATAGTGCATTTTTGGTCACTTTTTATATCATTTAAAAATGAATAAAAAGTGATCAATAAGTCCTATCAATGCAAAAATGGTACCGTTAAAAACTTCAGATCACGGCGCAAAAAATGAGCCCTCATACCGCCCCATACACGGAAAAATAAAAAAGTTATAGGGGTCAGAAGATGACAATTTTAAACGTATAAATTTTCCTGCATGGAGTTATGATTTTTTCCAGAAGTCCGACAAAATCAAACCTATATAAGTAGGGTATCATTTTAATCGTATGGACCTACAGAATACATATCAGGTGTCATTTTTACTGAAAAATGTACTACGTAGAAACGGAAGCCCCCAAAAGTTACAAAACAGCGTTTTTTTTTTTCAATTTTGTCGCACAATGATTTTTTTTCCCGCTTCACCATAGATTTTTGGGCAAAATGACTGACGTCATTACAAAGTAGAATTGGTGGCGCAAAAAATAAGCCATCATATGGATTTTTAGGTGTAAATTTGAAAGAGTTATGATTTTTTAAAGGCAAGGAGCAAAAAACGAAAATGCAAAAACGGAAAAACCTCCGGTCCTTAAGGGGTTAAGTCCCCTCAGGAAGAGTCCCTTAGGTCCATAGGGCTCTCCTGCAGCGCTCCCCCCTTGTTGTCTCATAAATGCAGTGTATATTCATTATGTGTTTTTATAGTTCATATGTATAAAGTTGTACAGTTT